>NC_053437.1:1158606-1357283 GCF_007990345.1 Gossypium hirsutum | reverse complement strand
CGTTTGTATAGTTAATGAAGTTGGAAATTATTGGTGCTTTTTTCCTGAATAGTTTAATACTTGACCTTATACCAAATTATGAGTTGTTCTGTTCCATGTTTTGAGATTTTGTTACTTTTGATAGATACGCATTAGATGTGAATGTGGAGCGGGCAGAAGATGTGCTTACACAAAAAGATTATTGCATCTGGCAGAGGACCCTGCTAATCTTCCTGTTTTTGATGTTCGCATCGTGCAGGTGTACATTTCTGCTTCTTCTATTGTTTATACCTTAATAATAAGGGTTTCTATTTGATGTTTCTCTTTGACTATGGTATACCTCATTATCCTTTTCAAAATCCTGGAGATTGAATGTAGCTTAGCTTTGACAATTAGTATTAACTGATATAATTTTATTAAATTCTGGTATCTTCTATAGGTTTATCCTGTTTCTGCCTCAAAATTCTGTTGACTCTGTTCATTCTGATTCTTCTGTAAAAGCAGATGCAGAAAGTGCTTATCATTTAAATAGACAGGGTAAGGCTCATTGTAGTTAAAGTTATTATTCCATTGATTTTTTTTGGGCTCTTCTTCCTTCTAGACCCAAACATAACTATGCTTTTTTCTTTATGGTGTGCTTGCTGTTCCTTTTCTGTCTTTCTTCAGCATCCACCCACCACCTACCTTTGGTTCATCACCTAATCTTGAAGCTTTTTATCTTCAAGCAAGTGAAGATAGAGACAGTGCTGTGAATTCAACATCAGGCCTCCGGTAAGGATTTGATAAATTGTGCATTCTGTTGCCTAACAGAACATGCCTGTAGTTTCATGACTTATCTAACACAGCATTTGGCATCCATTTTATCAGATGTTTCAACATACGAAAGTAAGAGCAACTAAAAGTGCTTTAACCACTCATACATGGATAGATAAATCAATGATTAATAGATTCCACGGATACAGTTCTTATGTTTGCACTAGCTTTGTCAATGGAAATTCTAATCTTGATTTACTGCCTCTGCATCATCATAGTGAAAGAACACAAAGACTGGTACAATGGATGCCATGGATACAGTCTATGTTGCATAGCCTATGATGTCATATATGTTTACTATGTTCTTCTGCGGAAGATCCCATTGGTACACTTTTGTTGAAACTTTCTCTTGGATGAATGATAGATATTGATGATTATTTTTTCAGTTGACTTCTTTACTTGCGGAGCTTGGATTGAACATTCAGGAAGCTCATGCTTTTTCCACTGTTGATGGGTACTCTTTGGATGTTTTTGTGTTGATGGTTGGCCTTTGAGGTATGCTCTTATATTGTGAACACTGGATCAAATGCTTGTTGCTAAGTCTGGAAAAGCATGTTTCACTCATTAATCTTTTAGGAAACCAAGGAGCTCAAAGATGCACTGGAGAAGAAATTTAAAGTCTCAGGTACCATTTCCTCCATGTTACTCATGTTTCACTACTTCAATTGTGATGGCCGTGAATGACCTCATATATATCTTTTGCCATTAGTGCTGAATCAAGCCTTGTCACTGCTATTAGTGCTGCAGATGATGCCAAATATGGCTAGTGATCTTCCTTTTTGTTGGCATAGACTTTCATTATATATATATCCAAATTGAAGCTTTGACACTTAATTCTTCTTAGTTAAAATAGGTTATATGCTAAATATAACTTATCAGAAGGTGAAAGGTCAATTTTGGTTTCCACTTTCAGCTTTAGAGTTCTTAGTTTTCTAGTGCTTGTCCTCCAAACAGATGCATACTGACTGCTTTTCAGTAGATGAACCCAACTCCCTATACTGATGATGACTTGTAAGACCATGGTAGCAATCATGTTGATTATGGATTGCTATAGCCTATTTATTCTTCTGCTTCCTATAATTGGGCTGCAGGAGCAATCTTGTGTGAGAAGAGTTCAATATCTGCTATGACCGGGCTTGTCAAAGAAGAGGCTGTTTCTTTGCCCCAATTGTGTTGAAATCCGCGCCGATGGAACTGATGTATGGGAAATTGATTCCAGGCAGCTCAAATTGAACACAAGATTGCATCTGGGTCCTATGGTGATCTGTAAGTTTTGTCAGCTTCAAGCAGGCTTTTTTCTCCTTTGACATAAGGGAGAGTACTGATTCTAACTCATAATCTCAATTAACATCTTCAGATACAGAGGCACTTATATAGTCAAGAAGTGGCTATTAAAGTCTCAAGCCTGAGCGGGTTACAGGAGAATTGCTGAGAGAGTTTTCTCAGGAAGTTTTTATTATGAGGTTCGTTGGAGTGCTGGTACATGCTAATTATTTTGAAGGGAACCAGTGCTTCTTCTGATAAGCATTCTCAATGTGTCCTGTAGTTAGATGTTTCACAATGCAAATTCAAGCCAAATCCTATAAACTCTTAATAAAAATTTATCGGATTCTCTCGTGTTTCTCCAAGCAATTCCAATTGCTGCTCTTCTTTTCTGTCTTCCCTATCATCTTTCTATTTTCTGGAATTATCTGTTCGCGTGCATCAGTGTATCAGAGCCAGGTTCTTGGATTACCGCAGTTTCCTGGGTTACCAGAATCTTTTGATACACTAGACCAAGTGGCTGGTTTCTTATGTGTCTCAGATGATTCCATTTCTACCAGATAGTAGGCTTCTTACCAACACCACCTAGATTTTAGCAGCATCTGCTCAATCATTTTGCCCAGTTCTGTTCGTAATTTTTCCTGACCAATGCCCATCTCTGCATGGAATTGGTACACAACTGTCCAGTGCACTGCCCGATCTCGGTTGAACGTTTTGCTAAACGCCTCTCTAAGTTCTAAGTATTATGGTGAATTTTCAATGAATAAAATGCTGGGAATATTGGGCGCGTGGTACTTAAAAACAGAAAGAAGATAACTACAGTTGCTGCTTATTTTGAAAATAGGAGAGTTAGCACTGAATGGAGGGTTAGAATGTTTGAGGGACATAGCTCTGAACAGGCCACCTTTTAGCTTGTATCTGCATATCATCTATTTTCCATGCAATTGCTGTTTCAGTTCTCTTGAAAAGCACTTGGTATTACACCAATTTTGGTTTGATTGGTAGTTGTAATGAATCTGAACTCCATCATTTTCCTATAGCCTCCTGTAGAACTAAATATACCATGTGTCCATATGTATACTGGTGTTTATATTGGGGTGACTATTACGAGATAAGCTGTGGCAGATCTCATTAGAATATCTCACAGTTCCTCACATATTATAGTTGAATTTATACTTCTCTAGTTATTGAATGCATTAATATTCTAATCATGTATTGGTTCCTAGGAGCTGAGACATATTGGTAGTTATCTGCAATGCTGATCAATGCGTGGAATTTCAACCTTTTTTTTCCTGTTGTAGGAAATTCGGCATAAGAATGTTGTTCAATTCATAGGTGCTGTACAAGAGCTCCAAATCCTGCATTGTAACTGGTATAATCTAAAGAAGTTTTCTAGCTATGATTTATCATCCTCTACAAATTTTTTTCCTTCAGCGCATAAAATTTTGAAACTTTTGCTTCTAAAATGGTGCTGTTAAGTGTTGCTGTTTTTCATCTTTACCAGATATTATCTATAATTATGTTGCTAGAAGGGAACAATTCTGGCTTTGGAGTGCAAACTGAGAGATTGACACAAAACCTACCATTACAAATTTAGTGTCTGAATTCCCCTCTGTATACCAAATTTAAAAATTCTGATGCGTATGCCTTTTTATCCCTTTAATTCTATGATGATACACTCTGTGACTTTATCAAAATAGAAACATTTTTTTTTTCATTTTATAGATAGCCAGTTTTTGATAGTGATATTTGTGCTTTATCAGAATTCATGGCCAGAGGTAGCTTATATGACTATTTGCATCAGCAAAGGGGAGTTTTTAAGTTGCCATCTCTACTCAAAGTAGCCCTTGATGTTTCCAAAGGAATTAACTATTTGCATCAAAACAACATTATCCACAGGGACCTGAAAACTGCCAATCTTTTGATGGATGAAAATCAAGTAAGATACTTTGTTAATCAAGTCATTGATTAATAATTTTCTATTAAAAGCTATGTTTTGTTTTTTTCCTTATGATTTCGACTGGGATTATGTTTGCTGTAAATTCTATAATAGTTGTGATTTTTGTCCTAAAATTATTGGTCTGTCCTTTACAGGTTGTTAAAGTTGCGATTTGGAGTTGCCAGAGTGCAAGCTCAATCAGGGTAATGACAGCAGAACTGGAACATACCGATGGATGGCTCTGAGGTATGCATTTTCTTAGAATTTTGTTTCACTTTGTTTCTTTACATGATAGTAGTTTAGCTATCCCCATGATTTTGTATTCACTTTGCTTCTTATGTCATGATCATAAAACACGTGTAATGGTGTTCGAACTATCCCATGTCAGGACATGTATTTTACCCCATTATATTCCAGATGATTAATCTCTTTTTGTTATTTGATCCGCCACCTTGTACTGTAGACTTATCACTTGACGCAAACAAGAATTTGAATTCTAGAAAGGGCTCTAATCTAATATTACATTCCTCAATCTTAATTAATGTAGGTTATTGAGCACAAAACCATATGATCACAGCAGATGTTTTAGCTTTGGAATAGCACTCTGGGAGCTACTGACAGGAGAAGTAAGTCTATTTTATGAGGAAGAATTTTGGTTTTTGATTGTGCATACTTGTCTATGGCAAACTTTCTTTCATCTACAATACGAAATTTGAGATTTGATATCTTTATGACTGATTTATTCTTACATTGCAACTGCTAGATTCCATATCTCTTTGACTCCATTACAAGCAGCAGTTGGTGTGGTGCAAAAGGTACTTATATTTTTGTATAAATATGAAATACGGAATTTCGTTCTGTTTTTAATGAGGATATTTTGCTTATAACAATCTAATGGTTTTTTCAGAGTCTACGTCCTACAATCCAAGAAACACACCAAGACAGGAGAATGCTTGAGAGATGCTGGACAGAAATCAAAGCTAACTTCCTGAAATATGAAATCCTTCAGCAAATATTAAAGAGGTACAGTCATATGGCTTGCTTTTGTTTTATCTCATTAAAAATTCTAAGCATGTCATTGAAACAGGTTGCAGATAAGGGGAAGTCGCCACAGAGCAAGTCATCTGGCGGCTTTTTTCATCTATGTTGAAGGGACACATAACTCCATATAAGAGGATTCTGTGAACTACATGTATGTTGTTTTGAATACATGGTCCGTTTTCATCATATTATATATAGCAATGATGAACTATTCAGTACAGTGGTGCATGTGGGAGTGATCAGTTTTTGCATATTTAAGTTACAATTGCTCCTTTGGTTCCTAATTCTTTTCTGAAGCGTTATGTGAAACCTAATACTTTGACTTTTATTTGTTCTGTTTTTGCAATCTGTAACATGGATCCTCTAAAAGTTCTGTTCATCATGATCAGATTCTGGATCATGACTCGAAATTTTCTTGTTGCTTACAATCTTGTGAAAAGAGTACACGTATCGTTGTTGTATTGGAAAACTTTGCGAAGAAAAGGTTATGACCTAAACTTAGCAAACAGTGTTCATTGTCGGTAGAAAATGAAGTTACACTGGCTAGGTGCATCTGCGTCACTCACTGTACCTGCCAGGAGTTGGCGGCGGCGAACCTTGACCTGTAACCTGACAAGTGCATGCATGCATTCATTGCTATTTGTACTTGTTTCCTTACATACGCCCTCGGGCCACTGCTTGCAGCTTAACCAGGCTTCTCAATGCTCTATATGCTCGTCTTGCTGTTCATCATTAGAGACACGAAATGGTTAGTCTTACATCTAAAGTGTTTGAAAAAGAAATATAAGTTATTGTGTTACAAGATGACCCTGAAAATGATTGATCTTATGCTGCAATATCCCTCTGGTTAATTTTTTGTCTGAAATGATGATCTCGATGAAGTGAATATTGGGGAAGTATCTAACTTCTTTGATCATTGACTGCTGGCTGAGATTTTCGCTAGAGGAATGACATATCTCTTTGGGGTATGATTTGATGAACTTCTTTCTAACTGTGTTGAACCAGTTTCTAGCAGTGCCCATCTTCCATGTCTGTTGGTTTTTTTTTTTCTATGTTTTCCGATCTGATATGATGTCTTCACCTTCGCAGGACCAAGAAGGGATCGCTTTTAAAGGAAGGAGTTGTGCCGTGCGCACCATATTTTGTGAGAGTATAGTATAGTTTTAATCTTTCTTGTCAAATAATGCTTGTCAGACTGAGAACGTGGCACGATGGATATATTATTTATCCATCCCCACCACTGTGTGCAGGTTTGAAGCATTCTACCACCGGCTGCACAATCCCAACCAACCTTTAGGCTTTAGCTAGCTTCAGGGGTTTGGATAATTTTGTGTTGGATTAATTTGAGTAATTCATGTTGGATTGTTTTAGGTTCAGGTATTTGGGTTTGATGATTCTCTTTTTGGATTTCATCATGTAGTTTTGGGTCATTTTAAGTTCCAATTACTTTCAAGTTCAGTCACTTCGGGTGACTTGTTTAGCCATTTCATGTTCGGTTTAGTTGCATTTGGGCCAATTTGGGCTTGAGTTGACGGTTTAATTAGTTTACTTTTTATGATCATATTAGATTGGATCAAATTTAGATTGACTAGATCGAGTTTAAGGACCAAGACGGATTTATATGTTTAGCTAGCTTCAATGCACTGATTAATGGATATTATGATGATACAATCATCCGATGATTGGTTGAAGGATGATAAATTTTGTGCTTACAATAGCTAAAAGATCGGTGCTGGCATTAGAGACCTTTTCCCAAGTAGCCAACTTTGCATCGACAGGCAATTCTCAAACTTCAAAGGGACCATGGAAAAAGGAAGGAGGGGGGGTGTTTATAAGAAAAGGTTTCAGTTCATTTGCAGAGCAATAATAATAGTTCTTTGTCAGTCCTGAAAGGATAAACAATTTTTTTAGATTAAAACATAGCTAAGTGCAACTCTAAATTGCAAAGCTCCATTCATCAATCTCTGTCACCGACATTATACAAGTGCCTACGAACAGTAAGCAACCTTAGACTAGAAATAAAGCTAGCTACTACCTTTGCGACACCGGGTTGATGTCCCCGGTTTTGCTTGAAAGAGGGTTACTTAGAGATAAATTAGCTGAAGAAGAAATTAGGTAATTACTTGAGAGAGATAATTAATTGCAGAGGACAAAACAAGCTAAGAAGAAAGGTGGAAGTCAATGCTTTAATGTATGGATTTTATGACACAAGGACTCGAATCTTCAGATTCAATCAATCAGACCCCAGACTTGATTAAAGTTAATTTGATTAAACTCAAATTGGCTCGAGATCGAAATAACGACCATAATATAAAAAGTTCTTAACTGTAATGATCTAATTTGAGCTTCAATTCCAAATATCTAAATCTAAAACAATTCAATATAAATAATCTTAAACCAAAATAAGTAAACAATTGTAAATTCAAATTTAGCTAATTCAAATCCCATTCGAATTTAATAAATTGTTGTAGACTCTTATGTGGATGAAGTGGCTAAGCCCCAATCTAGCTTGACGTTTGTCATTATTACGGCCAGGTATACTTTTTTTTGGGTAAATTCATTCACTCAGCTCATAATAGTGAGCCCAATGAACCAATATGGGCTTTTTGAAGGTAAAATTGTCCCATTTCTCTTCAACCTTTTGAGCTTTCGACAACTAGCGATAGCATCACGACTTACCCGAGTGTGGCTGATATCTCCGAACTTGACTCAGATTTTTTTTCTTTTAAGAAATGGACTCTTGAATTGAGCTTGTTACTTCTTTGTACAATCTGGGTATTAAAGAAAATGCCAGTTTCATTGGTTATCAGCTTCTCCAAGTCAATTCTTGTATCGCTGCTCTCTCCCTATCTCTTCTCCTGCCTTCATTTCATCTTCCGTTCATTTAAAAGTACATTCTTTCCCCCATTGCTCTCTTTCTCTCTTTCCTTGTTTGATTCTAATCATTACTAATCTGGGTTTTTTTTTGGTGTTTTTGAAGAAGCAAGCGCCGGTTCGGAGATTGCTTGTGCTTCCTATTAAGTGTTCATCTCAGGGCCGAGTCAAGATACTGAGTCAGAAGCTGAAACGATGTCAGTTCCATCTTCTTCTTCTTTTTCTAGTTCATTGGCTTCGAGCAATTCCACGTTAATTGGCCATGCTGGGATTGGTGCCGTTGGGATTATTGAAACTGCTTACTTGACTTACCTCAAGCTCTCCGGTTCCGATGCCTTTTGCCCTCTGGTGGTGGTAGTTGTGGTGATGTCCTCAACAGTGATTAACGCCTTCATTTTTGGTATTAATTTCTTCTTTTTTTTGAAGATTTATTTATTTATCTATATATAAAGTTGTTGGTTGAATGTGGAAACGAACCTGTATTCGTAATTTTCAATTGGTGTTACTACATGCTTTAATTTCATAATCTTAGCCTAGGCATAAATTTTCATTTGATTGTGGAACCCAAAAAGTTTTCTGAGGTAGCATGTTTGAAAGTGGATAATAATCGTAATAATAATTTTTTGTGCTTATGCATTTATCAGGTGTTTCTCTTCCATTACTTGGACTGATTGCTTATGGATTTGTTACGACACTCAGCTTGCAGTGAGCGCGAAGAACTTACCTTTGGGATCAACGAAACGACGGGCACTTGCTATTGCTTGGGAGCACTACCCTCCATGGCTACTGCCATGCATACTTTTTGTACATACTGAGTACAAATTTGCTGGAACTTCTTGCTCTACTGTCTAGTGTCGGCTTTATTATCGTTTAGTTTATTTTTCTTAGCTAAGGTCAGTATCAATTTGTTAATATATAGCTTTTCCGGTTTATGCTTATGACCCGGTATACTGGATTTCATTCTTTTAGATGTGGGTACGGAGGTACAGAAAGTGGTGGGTTTACAAGTATGCATAGCAAGCTTGGTATTTGCCACATTAAGTACATCATACAGCAATTTACCATCTGCTCCTTCAGGTGAGTGGATGTACATTGCTTATAGCATCTCTTTTGTTATTTGGATGATATCTTTTTTTCAGCTGTCTTTTATCTTCATTCTCTCTCTATAGATATGGCGCTATACTTATTCTCCATTTTATCTTTGCCTTCACAGCCAAGCTAATATTGATCTTCATATTTTACAACTGAGATAACAAAGGAATCAAGTCCTTTGCGCTTTCTCTTGCAAGGCTCTACTTCCTATAGGAGCTAAGATGTATGGGGCTTTTTGGTGTTCTCACTGTCTAGAACAAAAAGAGGTGCCTTTTTTGCTTTTATTCTCTCTTACAGTTCTAACTTAACTGTAAGGTACCCTTCGAATTCTCTGATTAATACAGGGTTTTGCTAATTGTCAAGAAATAATCACTTTGAGATACGTTCACCGATTATTATTTTCTCGTCAAAGCTCTAAGAATTCACTAAGGATTTGGCCAAAAAAGGGACCATGGATTTGCATTTGTAACAAATGCCAGGTTTCAGTGATGTTGTTGTGTTGTGACTTCCAAAATAAAAGTTCTAACAATGCACTTTAAGTAACTCATTGATATTATTGTCATTTCTAATTCTAAGAATTCACTAAGGATTGGTCAAAAGAGAAAAGGGACCATAGGTGTTGCAGTTGTAACAAATGCTCGGTTTCAGTGATGTTGTGTTTTGACTTCCAAAAGAAAGTGGTCTCTTTAAATGAATTAAGTAATGTGAAGTCAATGAGTATCTTTGGAATCCTTGTCCATTTTCATACTAACACCAAATTATTTGTATGTCAGTCAAGAGCTGGATATGTTCAGCAATCCCATAGGAATAACATTACTCTTTCCGAGCATCTAGAACTTATAAGAATTGCTAGGTACCGCCTAATATTGGTTTCGCCATGATACTTGGCTTCTCATATTAGATTTGATTAGGAAGATGAGTCTAATGCTTTCTTTCTCTAAGAATAGCCGTGCTAAATATATATATATATATAATCACCTACTTTTTGCACTGATCATCTGTTTCCCTTTACTTATTTTATGGGAATACTTGTGCCTTTGATTCTTTTGTAGTATGACGTTCATCGGTATTGATTTCTCTACCAATGCAAACAGATGTTTGGACGTGAGCAGCAAGTGTTGGACTACATTGAATGCTTTCCTGATGGATATAAGACGGGAACAAAAATGATCAAGGCATGTGCAGATGCAAATTTAGAAGGATTCCCAACTTGGGTTTATTAATGGTCAGGTGAGGAAGCCTTTCCCTTTCGTAATTCTCCTCATCTTAACCATATATGTTCATAATACAGGTATCTTTTGCTAAATGTCGTATCAGATAGTCTATATTCTCATATAACCATCTATGACTATACCATTTTCCCAGGTTTGAGTGGAGAATGGAATTGGAAAACTTGCCGAGGTATCCGGGTTCCAATTCAATGAATAAGTAAGACTATAATCTCCACTGGCATTTGTACAGCTTACAGAGATTTGCTTGCCCTGGCTTAGATTTCAAAAGTTGGAAAGTCTGTTTCTCCTCGGTCACGCGCATGTAGGATTCGATCTATATAACAAATGTAGGAAGCACAAGGTATGAAATGGTAGATATTTCAATCCCCTCTTATATAATCCATGTATGAAACCTTTGGGTTACTTGAGAGGAAGCTGTTACTTAATTATGATTATTAAAATGTTACTTATTGCTTGCCATGAATGGCTAAAATGCCAAATTTTCTTCTTGGTGTTATTGTGAACTAATTTCTAGGACATGGACCACATGGTCCCCCACAAGGTCCCAACAGTTTGATATGAGATGGTTTTGAATGTGTTTAATCCATTTTCTTTCAATTTGGTTATGGACCTAGTGGTTTTAGAAAGGGGATAAGAAAAAAAATCCTAGTAAAAGATCAATGAAACTGGCGTTTTTTATTTGACAAAGACAAGACGACCAACTCTTTAAATGTACTATTGCATGTTACAATGTAGTATTAGATCAACTAGAATGGATTTTGTTTTGGTGAGTGATGAATAAATTATTATTATTATTATTTGCAGCAATATATTAGGCTATTTTACTAAATCTAACCCAAAAAAATTTGATATTTTACAAACATAACCTTGATTCAAAACATTCACCAAAATGACCTGAAATAAACATTAAAATTGGGTTATGGAAAATAGATGGCTAGCAACCATTTTTTTTTTTATTAAAAATATATATTTTTGAGGTTTTAGACACTAGATAGTCGGCACCTTTTATCTGATTAAAAAAATATTTTTTTGGGAAAGAGTTGCCCACGACAAAAAGTCAAAATCACCCAAAAAAAAATTGGGAATATTGCAAATAACCCCTCATTGTTTCCATCTTTTATTTCTCAATTAATCATATTTTATATTTAAAACATATGAATACTTATCATGTTTTAATTATATTGCATCACTCACATTGTTATAAATTTAAAAACTAATTAAAATAATTGAACTACATTTTTATAAAAATATTACTCATATTTTAAAATAAAAACAATAATTTAACAATTTTTATTGATATTATAAAAGATGAAAACCATTAAAGTATAGTTAATCTAAAAACAAAAATTAAAAAAAATCTGAAATCAAATATGAGAGAAATTCAATCAAGAAAATTTTAAATTTATAAAAATAGTATTCATATATTCAAATTAATTTTTAATTTAATAAAAATTGAGTGATGTAATAATAATAAAATCAGATAGAGTTCAATATTGTTTAAAGTAAAATATGTAATTAAACTTGGGAAATAAAAAGATGGGAAACAAGGAGAGGTTATGTTGCAATATTCCTAATTTTTTTGTTGGGTGATTTGGCCTTTTGTTGGGCACCACTTCCCCCAAAAAATTTTTTAATCAATAAAGGGTCCGGCCTCAGTGTGCCAGCACCCAATTTTTTTTTTTAAAAATACAGTTGCGCATTTAATGTCTAAAACCCAAAAATTATTTTTAATAAAAAAAGTGGTGCCGGCCAATTTTCGATAACCCAATTTACTATTCATTTTAGGTTATTTTGGTGAATGTTTTGAATTAGAGTACTTTTGTAATATCAATTTTTTGGGTTAAATTGGTAAAATAGCCAATATATTACATTGATTTGATTTGTTTCAATCCTTATCTTCTACTTTAAATTAAATCAAGTTCTCAACCTTTTCATGATAAAATTAAGGGAAGGAAAAAGTCAAATGTGGTTTTAGTCTCTTTATGTTAAATTCGAGATTTAATCCATATTTGATCTTTACATTATAATGAAATTACTTAGTTGATGTGGATGTTTCTAAAAAGTTAATATAATTCATCTTTTATGAAAGAAAATTGAGAAGATAATCATTTCATTTAAAATGTTAGAATTGATTCGTATTTTTTATAAAAGAAAATTTGGTCTAATGTGTAATATTATTAAACTTTGTCGTAAATCACTGACTGAACATTAAATTAAGCAATTATACACCAAGGAATTAGTAATTTTAATAGTTTAACCAATTATATACAAAAATTAACAAAAATTAACGGCTCATTATAATTAAATTAATTTTAGTTTTCATAAAAAAATTAAAATAAAGAGATAAATTTTCAATTTTATAAAGTAGTGGGATGTATCACAATAAACCTGTTGAAAAATCCCTTTGACTCATATGCACATATGAACTTTTTGTATAGATACATTAATCATTCATTAATTAATGGGAATAAAAACACTTGAGGATTAAATTATGTGAAACTAAAATACAAAAATAAATAAAAAACTTTAGCATACTAGAAGGACTAAACATAATTTAAGCCGAAAAAGTCTTCAAAAGAAGGGACCCAGTCAAGCTCACGACCTTGGCTCCACAATGGAAGATGCTTTAGAATATTCCCCTTATTATTCAAACATAAAATGACAATTGACTTTATCCTTGAAACCCCATCCAAAGTTCCTCTATAATATAATTTCAATCTTTATCCTTTAATAATTCAAATTACTGCTTACACAGAATAACAATGGCATCTCAATTTCAGAGTCCCATCTCCTCACAAACTCGACATTTCAAGATCCAAGGCAAAGATAAACGCGGCCACAAGATTCTTCGCATTAACCGGAAAGTCCTTCCCCGGTAATGTTTTTATCATCTTTATTGTAATTCGATTTCAATTAGGTTTCTGATTCTGATTACTCTTTTTTTTTATCAGCTCGTTTTTGAGCGTTGATTGTTTGAAAGAGTATTTAGATGAGTATATATTTCCAAGGCTTTCAAAGAAGCCGTTTCGGGTGTTGTACATGCATACCGAGTTCAAAGGACCGACAACTTTCCGGGATCTCAGCCTCCGATCAATCTATGATGCTATTCCGGTCACCGTCAAAGATAATCTCCAATCCGTTTATTTCTGCACCCTGGCCTCCAGTCTCGGCTCTTCCTTGCCACTTTCGGCCGCCTTTCTTTGGTGACGGGTAATATTAACAAATAATCCAATGGTCAAATTCTGGATTTAGTCCTTCTAACTATGTGAAATTTAGGATTTAGTCTTTAATCCATTGTTAAGTATTACGGATACGATTTTTAACCATGGAATGCTATAATGGTTAGGTGTACGGGAAATGAGATACCTTAGCAGGGTGGATTACCTGTGGGAGCACATAAGGAGAAACGAGATTGAGGTCCTGATTTCGTGTATGATCACGATGAAGATATGGAGTACCGTCCGATGATGATGGAGTACGGTTGGGATAGTGATGATCCTCACCCTAGGTGTACGCCGCACCGGCAGTCGCGGTTGATCACCTTCTGCTTCTATCTACTCCATGAGATGCATCTCATAAGACAAATTGTAATTAATTATAAATTAGCAGGCATATGATGATAAGCTCCTTTTTTGCAACTTTAGTTCATTATTATTAGATTATTACATCAAACATAAGAATTCGATATGATTCTGGCTAAACAACGCCCGGATACCAAAGATAGGGTTGAAGAAGCATCGCGGTTCAATTTAATGGCATTTGCTATTGAGAAGATCTCACCACGAAGCTCGAAGACGAACCTTCAACATGAGATTGTTACCAACCTTCCATTGATCCATTGCAACAGAGAGATATGTAAATATAAACATATCATATCGTATACTTTTTTGTAAGAGATACAAATAGAGTTGAGTAAAATTCAATTCAAAATTCGAAAATGAGTTAATTTTAATAAGTCGAATTTGAGTCTATTTTGAATAATAGATTAGTATATATATCTATTTGGTCTATGTAATTTAAAAAATGAGTACATTATCTTTCCTGTTGCAACGGAAGCGTGTGAAAGAGTAAAATTATTGACTGAAAAATCACACTAAGTTCAATTCCCAGGAAAGAGAGGTAGATCACGAAGATCACTAAATACCAAGTCTTTCCTAGCCAGAATACCCTCTATGTAATTTAATAGCACAATAATCACTACAATCACATTCACAAATATGCAAAACAAATAATAAAGAACACCAGAATTTTAACGAGGTTCAGCAAATTTGCCTACGTCCTCGGCACTACCAAATATATTCACTCCAAAAATTACAAGTGAAATTTACAAATAGAGAGAGAGAATAATGCCTTAAGTAGAAGAATGGCAATTATGGATGAAGAAGTAAGAAATGGTTAGACCTATTTATAGTTGAGGTTCAGGATCAACTTGCAATGTCCCTATACAATTAGGGACAAAATTGCAATTATCCCATGCAACTTTTAACCAACTGCAACCAATTTTACTTTCTACTTTCGTGCCCACCTTTTTGACTTTAAACAATGGGTGGGTTCCATATCTCCACCTGAAATTTGATTAGGATAATCTTATCTTCACACATTCTTTCTGCCTTTGACAACAATACTTGATAGTGCCTTCTTCAACTGTTAAACTTGCAGGATATTAATCAAGTTCAAACAATGTTCGAAACTTGGTTGATGTTACCACCTTGGTCATCATATCTGCGGGATTATCTGCAGTCTTGATCTTCTGAAGACAAATTTTCCCCTCTTCAATATTTCCCGCACAAAATGGAATCGTACGTCGATATGTTTTGTACGTGCATGATAGACTTGATTCTTTGCTAAATGAATAGCACTTGACTATCACAATACACGTTAATATGCTCCTGACCAACCCCAAGGTTTAGCCATACCTTGTAACCAAATAGCCTCCTTTACAGCCTCTGTTACAGCTATGTACTCGCTTCTGTGGTTGACAATGCAACTGTAGACTTAGTGTAGACTTCAACTTATTGGTCCTCAGCAAGTGTAAACACATAACCAGTGGTTGATCTTCGCTTGTCCAAATCACCGGCTAGTCAGAATCAACGCACCCAATAACACCTTACCAAGTGTATTATCCTGCTTGAACAGTAATCCAACATCCCGGTCTTCTGAATATACCGTAGAATCCATTTCACAGCTTGCCAATGTCCTTTTCCAGATTATGCATATACCTGCTCACTATACTAACTGCCTGTGAAATGTCAGGTCTTGTACACACCATTGCATACATCAAGCTACCTACTGCATTAGAATACGGAACTTGCAACATGTATTCTCGTTCGTATTGTCGAAGGAGATAGTTGTGCAGAAGCTTGAAATGAGAAGCCACGGGGTACTTACAGGTTTTGTCTGCTCGTTCATGCCAAACTGCTGTAGTACCTTTTCAAATACTGCTTCTGAGACAAGCTAACTCTATCATGAGCTCTATCTCTCCATATTTCCAATGCCGAGAATCTTTTTAGCTTCTCCTAGATCTTTCATCTCAAACTCGAGATTGAGTTGAGTCTTCAATCTTCAATCTCAACTTTGCTCTTAGATGCTATTAGCATATCATCAACATATAAGAGCAAGTATATGAAAGTTCCTTCTTGTAGCTTCTGAAAATACACGCAATGATCAAATTTACTTCTTGTGTACCTTTGCCCTTTCATGAACTGATCAAATCGCTTGTACCACTGCCTCGGAGATTACTTCAATCCATAAAGCGACTTTGTCAGTTGCAAACCCATTTTCTTTTCCAGCAACCTGAATCCATCTGGCTGAGTCATATAGATTTCCTCTTCCAAATCACGTGTAAAAACGCGGTCTTCACATCAAGCTGAACTAGTTCAAGATCATATTGCACCAAGGCTAGCAAAATCCGAATAGACGAATGCTTCACAACTGGGAAAACACTTCATTGTAGTCTATTCCTTCTTTCTGAGCGTAACCTTTGCTACTAATCTAGCCTTGTATCGAATTTTATTTTTATCAGGAAATCCTTCCTTCTTACATATACCCATTTGCATCCATGCCTTCTTTCCCTTGGGTAGTGTCACCAACTCCCAGGTCTTATTTTTATGAAGAGACTGCATTTGTCATTCATTGTTGCTTCCACTTTACACCATCAGGGTTACTTATTACTTCTGTGTAAGTAGAAGGAACATCATCATCTGTAATTGGAAGTGCTTAGGCCACTATATCATCAAAGCGAGCAGGCTTACGAATCTCTCTTCTTGCCTTCTATATGCATTGAATCTTGTTGCTGTAGAGATTCTTGGGTAGGAACCTCTTCATCATTTGGTCCCTTCAATATTAGCTGGATCATCGTTAACCTTTCAAGCTCCACCTGCTGCAAGTACTACCGGTTTTGTCATCCTTTTGTGAATCCTTGTACTTCAACTGTTGATTCATCAAAAGTCACATCTCTACTGAAAACAATCTTCCTTGTATCAGGACACCAGAGACGATATCCTTTTACTCCATCAGTTATACCCAGAATAATGCTTTCTTTGCTCTTGGGTCTAACTTAGATTCTTTACATGATAATATGCAGTGGAACCAAATACATGCAAAGAATCATAATCAGTAGCAGATTTACCAGTCCACATCTCCATAGGAGTTTTCCATTTATTGCAGCTGATGACAAACGGTTAATTAGATGGCATGCATATGTAACTGCCTCAGCCCAAAATTCTTTGCCCAATCCAGCATTGGACAACATACATCGAACTTTCTCCAGTATAGTTCGATTCATTCGTTCTGCCACCCCATTTTGCTGTGGTGTATCCCGAACAGTGAAGTGTCGCACAATGCCCTCATCTTGGCATACTTGTAGAAATGGATCGTTTTTGTACTCAGTACCATTATCTGATCGAAGTCGTTTGACCTTTCGACCAGTCTGAGTCTCCACCATCTTCTTCCATTTCAAAATGATCCAAAACTTCACTTTTTCTTTTCATTAGATACACCCAACTTTTCTTGAATAATCATCAACAAAAGTAACAAAATAGTGCATACCTCCCAAAGAAGCTACTTGGTAGGTCCCCACACATCACTGTGAACGTAGTCCAGAATTCCTTTCGTATTGTGAATTGCTGGACCAAATTTGACCCTCTTCTGCTTGCCCAGAACACAATGTTCACAGAATTCCATTTTGCAAGAATTGCACCTTTCAATAGCCTGCTTCACCAATTCTGCAAAGCTTTTCACCAGCATGTCCCAATCGCATATGCCATAATTGGTAGCCTCTGAATCTACATCTTTTGTAGAAATGTTGATGTTGATCCAATAACTGTACTTCATTAAAAAATACAAGTTATTTCTTCTTGTGCCTTCATACCGTAGTGCCCAGCTACTACTTTTAGTATCCATCTCTCAAGTGATTGTGAGCCCTTTAGATTTAGCACCTAATGAGATGAGATTTTTCTTCAGGCTAGGTACGTACGAACATCTGTCAAGACTTGGTTGACCGTCGTGATTCTTCAATTGGACTGTACCCACTCCCATGTCTTACAAGCACTATCATTGCCCATAAGAACAATTCCACTTCTAGCTCTTTAAGACTAGAAAACCAGTCCTTATTAGGACACATATGGTAAGTACATCCTGAATCCAAAATCCACTCATCCGTTTGACATGCCATTGTCATGCCAACCAGCTAAAGTCTGACTCCTCATCATGCTCCGCTACACATGCATTAGAAATAGCCTTGCCCTTTTGTAGCTTAGGACAATTCTTTTTCCAATGCCCTTTTTCACGGCAAAAGGCACATTCATCTTTGGCGGGTCTCCCTTTGGACTTTCCCTTCTACCAGATTGTGCTGTGTGAACGACCTCTTACTGTTAAGACTTCTGCGTTGTATCTCTGTGATCTCTTTATCTTTCTTCGAGTCTCAGATCTATACACGCATACAGACTGCATCAATGTGATCGTGTCTTCCCATGAGCAATGTGGTGGTAAGATGATCATATCATCAGGAAGGGAATTCAACAAAATAATGCCTTGTCTTCATCTTCAATTTCTCATCCAAATTTAGCAAGTCTGCTAAAATTTTATTGAATGAGTTCACATGGTCATTCATCGACATACCGGGTGCATACGTGAATCGATAAAGTTTCTTTTTCATATAAAGCCTATTTTCAAGACTTTTCGTTAGAAACTTTTCTTCCAGTGTATCCCATAACTTCTTCGCTGATGTCTCCCTCATGACAGAGTACTTCTGCTCTTTGGCCAAACATAGGCGGATTGTACCACACGTCTGTCTATTGATCTTGCCCACTCCTTGTCATCCATCTTGTCAGGTTTTTCTTCAAGGGCTATATCTACTCTTGTGACATAGACATCCAGGATCTCACATTGCCACATACCAAATTATGGTACCGTCAAATTTCTCTACTTCAAATTTTGCATTTGTCACAGTAGTCCTTGCTGATGACGATGCTGCTGCCATTTTTCTCCTCAATCCCAACTACTGTATACGTGAACAGTACCGTATACGTGAATAGTACTGTATAGTAAATAGTGCCATATACGTAATAGTACCGTAAACGGTCGTATTCCCCAAGTACGAACCTGGCTCTGGTACCAATTGTTGCGCGGAAGCGTGTGAAAGAGTAAAATTATTGTACTGAAAAATCACACTAAGTTCAATTCCCAGGAAAGAGAGGTGGATCACGAGGATCGCTTACATACCAGATCTTTCCTAGCCAGAATATCCCTCTATCGTAATTTAATAGCACAATAAATCACTACAATGACACTTGCAAAATATGCAGAACAAAAAATAAAGAACACTAGAATTTTAACGAGGTTCAGCAAATTTTGCCTACGTCCTTGGGCACTACCAAATATATTTCACTCCAAAAATACAAGTGAAAGTTTACAAATAGGGAGAGAGAACAATTGCCTTAAGTAGAGAATGGCAAGTTGGGATGAAGAAAGTAAGAAATGGTTAGGCCTATTTATAATTGAGGTTTAAGGATCAACTTGCAATGTCCTATACAATTAGGGACCAAAATTGCAATTATCCCATGCCAACTTTTAACCCAACTTGCCAACCAATCTTACTTTCTACTTTCGGTGCCCACCCTTTTGACTTTTCAACAATTGGGTGGGTTCCAATAATTACCTTCAAATCATTCCTGCCAAGAAACAAAGTTTGGAGATTGGGACATTCCAATATCTCAGTTAGATTTTCATTTGATTCTCCATCAGCGACATTCTTGTTACCTCTTCCCACTTTTAGCTTTCAGTTGTTCCTTTAACTGAACACCTGATTTTACAAAAACTTCTCCTTCTCAGATTCACCAGCAATCCACAAAGCCATGTCGCGAATCACATCGTGCATCTTTACACTAACATTATATTGTCCTTTCTCCAATAAGCATGCGTCAATAAGAGAACCTATAATGAAATGTCCCTGGTTTCTGGCATTGCTCAAATTGGCATGCTCGTCCAAAAGTCCTTCCCCGATCCAACAATCTACTAGTTCGTCTTTTGGATGAGATAATCTTCTGGATATAAAGAACAATACAAGAAACAAGATCTGAACCTTCATCAGGTAAACAGTCATAACTGAATTTTAACTTGGGATACATCTCTTTCCCTACCCCTGGCAACACAGAGGCTGCTGATTGCCTTAAAACTTCTGTAGCATATTCCATTCTCGAGGGGTCTTCTTGGATGCCATGCCTCGCCCAATTGTAATGAGAGCGAGAGGTAGCCCTGCACACTCTTCAACCACCGCTTCAGCTAACTTGCAAATATCTGGATGCATTCGAAGGGTTTCTGATCCAACCTTCTCCTCGAACAGTTTGAAAGCTTCTCCTGTGGTAAACATTCCACTTTGATATTATTATCCATGTTCGGTTGCATTTGACAGCACACGTCAAGACGACGAGTTGTGAAAATGACTTTAGAGCCATTTTGTTGTGTTGGAAGAGGCACCCCAGCTCTTGTGAGATCAAACCATTCCCATATATCATCCAACAACAATGCAAACTTCTTTCTACATAATACGTTGAAGATATCTCCAGCTTTCTCATCACGGCTCTTAAATTCCCAACCTTCATTGGAAAGGCCTATTCTTTTGGCAATCTGATTCTGGACTTTTTCAATTGGCCGATCTTGAGATGCAACTGCCCAAATTACATGGTAATCATGGCTAGTATCATGGAATTTGTTATTGATTTGGTTTAGGAGGGTTGTCTGCCAACCCCTCCTAAGCCATATATGACAATAATTCCCACTTGTTCCTTTTGAAGACAGCTCCAACCTGATTACATAGGACTCTAAACACACAGTTGGATCAGAAGGTCGTTTATTTGCGAAAGGAATTGGTGGCTTGCAGGCCACATCACTGAAATCTCCATTCTCCTTCATGTCTTTCACCTCTTGGAGTATTGTGGCGATTTGCTTCCCGAACTTGTGGGTGGACCTGGGATGCCTGGAACAACAACCTCCCATACATAACTTTTCAACATGCTGAGGACTTTGGACAATCAGTTTATCAGCATCGGTTATCACACGATCAGCCCTCTGAGCCAAAGATCAACTTGGGGTAGCCGCTTAAGTTGCTTCTCATCTTCGGCGAACCTGACCCTGCTCATCAGATCCCTCCTGGTCGCCTTCAAATCTTCCACTTCAGGTTTTAAAGCAGGGAGGTTTTCTTCAAGTTTGCATAGAAAAGCAGAATCCCAGCAACGGGTAATGATGGTATCGAGTGAAAGTGAGATTGAGAAGATATTACTCATACCTGTTTTTGATTTTAGAAGAGTGAGCTGAACAATTTCTGGAAATAGAAGCAAGGAATAAATCAAAGATGCTTATAGAGCTATATGAAAGATTGAGAATATTTTGGTAAACAAAAACAAAGAGAGAAAATTCGCAGGTAAAGAAAGACAAACCGTTGGAAGTTCACATGTATTTTGGTACCAAAAATAATTAAAATATAAAATAATCAAAGATGTTTAAAATTTACATAAATATTTACAAAGTGTTTAAATTATGCTAAAATATATTACAATTTGTTAATTAAAAAATGTATATAAATTAAACTATACAAAATTAAAATTAAGTTACTATGTTTTTAAAAAATTAAATTAAATTACATTTATAAATATTTTTTCCATAACTGTTTTAATTAAAAAAAACTATATATACAAGTATTTAAAATACTAAAATAATTATATATTGTATTAAATTTAAGTGGTTTTATATTTTATTTAATTAAAATTTTGCTTCTAAAATTTTAAAGTTAATATTTATTGAAATGCTTAATATATCATTTGATACTTAAAGTTTAATAATTTTTTTTTAATGTGGTACCTGTATTTTAAAAAGGTATAATTTTGATACCTAAAGGTTATAAATTATAAAGTTTGAAGTTTTTTATGATTTTGTTAATAGAATGAATATTTTAGTGGTATGATCCAATAAAGGAATTCACAGGTTGAACCAACATCTCTCTCTCTTTCTAGGGTTCCACTTTCTTTGGTAGCTTTGGGCAGGGCATTATGGGTGGACAGTCTGTCCAATTTGGCATGCTGATATTTATTTATGACAGATGAAAGGAAATTCTTGTCTTTTGTGTGGAAACCATTCCCCTCATTGGCAACTTGCAATCAACCAGTGAATCTGCAGTTTTAAAACCTGAATTTTATTCTAAAGTCTGAATTCCAGTTTGGCATGCTGAGAGTATGACAGATGAAAGGAAATTCTTGTCTTTTGTGTGGAAACCACTCCCCTCATTGGCAACTTGCATTATTGAGAAGAACTAAAATCCCATCAAAAAAAGAAAAAGGAATACTAATAGCAGCATGTGTAAGATGTTAGGTAGTAACATTCAACATTACTCTGCCACCTTCCTAGCAATTCATCAGCAAATGAAATCCCTGTTCTAGGAAAGTAAAGAGAAGTAAAGAACTAAAGCACCTATAGCCTTTGACTTTTTTGTTATCCAAATGGAAGCTAGAGTTCCAAAAAAGCTTTGCTCACTTACTGATAGGACTGAATCGGTAGCATTCATACTAGCACCATTATTGCCACTTAAACAATGATCAGAAAAGGAAACACAAGAGACAGCATTGGAAGATGAAGACAACTAAATCCAAGACCATATGTTTAATGATACATATATGACAATAAAATCCTACTTGTTATTTGAATAACTATCGTTATTTGACAACAAAATAGACAGCATTTGTAGTTTACAGAGGTATGAAGAAAAGGAGAAAAGCAATTTGAGTGGATTCATCTTCTCATTCTACATTTTTCCACCACTACTCATCTTCTAAAATGATGAGCGTTTGTCCTTTTGCAGTATCGGAGTTTAGTGGGAGCTTCTTCAGCATTGGGCATTCTACAATTGATATTTCCTTCAGCTGTGGGAAAGGCAGAGCATGGCAGTATAATGTCAAGGTTGGAAGAATTTGAGAAAGAAGAACTTCAGCTAAAGATGAGTTGAGTAAAGCTGCTGAAAGTGATGGTGATGAAGATGAGCTGACTAAAGCTGGTTTTCATAGAAAAAAAAGATGAAGGTTACAGTTATCTTGATCATGGTCAAAGATATTGAGAGGTAATGTTGGGATTTGGTGCTTTTACCTGTTAATACAAATGTATGTTGAATGTGTCACTCATGAAATAGGTATATGACTCTGAGTGAAGGAAACAACAACAGCAGTCCAAAGGAAAAGAACCAATTGAAGAGATGTCCAATAAATATAAGCATCAGGATTTAACTAATCAGTTTGCTGTAAGTGATCAAATCTTTGCATGCCTTTTTTGTCTTATAGCCTTTCTTTGATAATCCTTCTAACTTATTGATAAATGAAGCCTGAAGCCTGTATATTAGAAATGCAGTCTACTGGATTGACAGAGGAACCTGTTACCAAAGGTAACTACGATGGTTATGTTTCTGACTTATGGCATGTGGTCTGAAGAAGGGGAAAGAAATTATGTTATCTACTGACAGATGTGAATATCATTTCAAGTTTGATTTATAGATGAGACAATTCCTTTGTTTTATCTTACTCAGGTGAAATTTCACATGGTCGAATTGTACAGCAAGACACAATGACTTCAAGTCCTTCCATAAATGCATCAGCTCCTTTCGAAAAGGTAAGTTTGAAGCAGAACCATCATAATGAAATAAGGCAATATTTGAGCTCTGCTCTTTGGGAGAAGCTAAAATAGAGAAAACCAACATGATATACTCTCAAATCCAAACATTTTATTATAAATTACATGTAATTTAAAGATATGCAAAATAGAACTTACAGTGAGGTATGCAATGATACAATAATGGCTTTAAGCCTTAATTAATATCCAACATTTCATAGATTACTGAGGTCTGAAAGAGGGGAGAAAAGCAGTTCGAGTGGATTCATCCTCCCATTCTACATCTTTCCACCACCCCTTCTCTCCTTTAATGATGAGTCTCTGTCCTTTTGCACTATTGGAGTTTAGTGGGAGCTTCTTCAGCATTGGGCATTTTACAATTGATATTTTCTT
The DNA here is from genome assembly GCF_007990345.1 of Gossypium hirsutum. Taxonomy (NCBI): domain Eukaryota; kingdom Viridiplantae; phylum Streptophyta; class Magnoliopsida; order Malvales; family Malvaceae; genus Gossypium; species Gossypium hirsutum. The sequence continues at coordinate 1,333,511 of NC_053437.1, read as the reverse complement.
CAGCCGTGGGAAAGGCAGAGCATGGCAGTATATTGTCTTCATTTTAGGCAGACGACATAGATCCAACTGCTCGAGCCTAGAAAATAAGTTTGTATTTGCCTTTGAATCAGTGACTTCATCAACTTTTTCCTCACTAATGATTTCTTCTAAACTGTTACAACCACGTATAAGTAGTTTTTCCAAATGTGGAGCAAAAATTACCCAACTCACATCCATCATTTGTTTGCAATAGGTTAGGCCTACATACCGAAGGCTATGGAAGTATCTTGCACCTTCAACTATGTTGCTTTCGATCTTCACTTCTTTCAGATCCATACAATTCGTACATTTTATAGAACATAGGTTCTGCAGATTTGCTAAAGCCAAAATATTCAATGACCTTGAATCTCTGAAATCTAGAAGGCTTACATGTTCAATGGCACAGCTAAAGAACTTGTTGAACCTCGAAGCTTTTTCCAACTCCGAAGCGCTTCTAAAAGTAAGAGTCAATACATTCAAATATTTTAAATGCTCCAGATCCTCCAAAAGCAATGAACATCCATAGCCACATCTCATCATTTTCAGTACTTGCAACTTAGAGAAACTGGATATAAGTTGTTGTGGGATCATTTCTAGATCGCGTGTCCACTCTAGATTCAAATATTTCAGCTTTTCCAGGGCCCTCAATTCGACCGGCAACTTTCTTATTTTTGTGAATGACAGGTTGAGATGTTCTAGTGAAACCAACTTTGCAATTCCTACAGGCAATTCTTCGAATTCGTATTGTCGGACAAGTCTAGAACCCTTAGCATCGGCATAGAATTAAAGAAATCATCCATGATTACCTTCAAATCATTGCTGCTAAGAAACAAAGTTTGGAGATTGGGACATTCCAATATCTCAGTTAGATTTTCGATTTGATTATCCATCAGCGACATTCTTCTTATCTCTTCCCACTTTTCAGCTTCCGGTAGTTCCTTTAACTGAACACCTGATTTTACCAAAAATTTATCCTTCTCAAACTCACCAACAATCCACAAAGCCATGTCGCGAACCACATCGTGCATCCTTACACGATCACTAAAACGTACTTTCTCCAATAAGCATGCCTCAATAAGAGAACCTATAAAGAAACGTCCCTGGTTTCTGGCAGTGCTTAAATCGGTATGCTCGTCCATAAATCCTTCCCCGATCCAACAATGTATTAGTTCATCTATTTGGATGGGATGATCTTCTGGATATAAAGAACAATACAAGAAACAAGATTTGACTCTTTCACTCGTTAAACTGTCATAACTGAATTTTAACTTGGGATACATCTCTTTCCCTACCCCTGGGAACACAGAAGCTGCTGATTGCCTTAAAACTTCAATAGCATATTCCCATTCTGGAGGGGTCTTCTTGGATGCCATGGCTCGCCCAATTGTTAATGAGAGCGAGAGGTAGTCCTGCACACTCTTCAACCACCGCTTTAGCTAACTTGCGAATATCTGGATGCAGTTGAAGGGTTTCTGACCCAACCTTCTCCTCGAACAATTTCAAAGCTTTTCCTGGTGGTAAACATTCAACTTTGATATTATTCGCCATGTTCGGTTGCATTTGACAGCACACGTCACGACTACGAGTTGTGAAAATGACTTTAGAGCCATTTCCTTGTGTTGGAAGAGGTACCCCGGCTCCTGTGAGATCAAACCGTTCCCATATATCATCCAATAACAATGCAAACTTCTTTCTACATAATACGTTGAAGATATCTCCAGCTTTCTCATCACGGCTCCTAGATTCCCAACCTTCATTGGAAAGGCCTATTCTTTTGGCAATCTCATCCTGGACTTTTTCAATTGGCCGATCTTGAGATGCAACTGCCCAAATTACACGGTAATCATGGGTAGTATCATGGAATATGTTATTGATTTGGTTTAGGAGGGTTGTCTTGCCAACCCTCCTAAGCCATATATTCCAATAACTCCCACTTGTTCCTTTTGAAGACTGCTCCAAACCTGATTGACATAGGACTCTAAACCCACAGTTGGCTCAGAAGGTCGTTTAGTTGCAGAAGGAAGTGGTGGCTTGCGGGCCACATCACTGAAATCTCCATTCTCCTTCAGATGTTTCACCTCTTGGAGTATTGTGGCGATTTGCTTCCCGAACTTGTGGGTGGACCTGGGATGCCTGGAACAACAACCTCCCATACATAACTTTTCAACTTGCTGAGGACTTTCCCGACTCAGTTGATCAGCATCGGCTACCACATGATCGGCCCTCTGAAGCCAACCCTCAACTTGGTTTAGCCGCTTATGCTGCTGCTCATCTTCAGCAATTCTGACCCTGCTCGTCAGATCACCCTGAGCTCCTTCAGTTTTGCTACTTCAGCTTGTAAAGCATGAAGGTTATCTTCGAGGTTGCATATATAAATTGCCTGTCTAGCAGCACAATCCCAGCAACGGGTAATGATGGTATCGAGTGAAAGTGAGATTGAGAAGATATTACCCATACCTGGTTTTGATTTTAGAAGAGTGAGTTCAACAATTTCAGGAAATAGAAGCAAGGAATAGATCAAAGGTGCTTATGGAGTTATATGAAAGAGTAAGAATATTTTGGTAAACAAAAACAGAGAAAGAAAATTGGCAGGTAAACCCATTAACTTGTACTGCAGTTGCACACAGTTCTCTTTGATTTTGAAAGTTTTAGTACTACAAATATACTACAATTATTGACACAATGGGTCCATTGTAAGGCATTTTCGGTGTGCAGTGAAAATAATTTAATTTATTATGTAAATATAATTAATTATATATAATTCTCATATTTGAAAGTCAAATTGATGGCTCTTTCAAAATCCTTATATAAAGAATTATTCTTTATTTTGATATTTTAATTAATTTTTAAATTTCTTTCATATATTTTAGTTTAATTAATTTAAATTTTAGTTTCTTACTAAACCTTGCAAAATTAAAAAATTAATTTCAATTATTCTTTTTGAAATTGTTTAAAATTTTACACTTCCTTGATTATTTGAAACTGTCTGGAAAATTTCACCATTGGCAATTATCTGCATGAAGATGGTCAAAAGCATATATGAGATAGAACTGAAAAGGAGATTGGCAAATTTAGGGTCTTTCCAAGAACTACCTCCCTAATTAGCAACTCACTATCGAAGTTCAATATATCAAAACATTTAGTTGCCAAATGTGAATTAACAGACCAACCAAAAACATTCACTCACCTTGCATCAATAATTTCAAGCATTGGAGCCAAATGCCAATGGAAGAAATAAAATTTTGTTTCAGGGGTGAACAAAATAAGACAAAAGGACCATTTCCATAATTTACCCTTTCCTTTTTATATAAAGTCTAGAAAGTACATGCACAGAATAGGATTCAAACCTCAAAAATCATAAACTCTACTCCCTCAATTTTATCATCCCAACCCAAAATATCTAGTTTATATTGTATAGAGGAACAAGACATTGAATACGACAACAAAATCACATGTAATCTAGGGACACGCAAGACAAAACTTACTACGAACTATGTTATGATACTGTGATACAACAAGCGCTTTAACCCTTTCCAACCCTAATTTCCAGCATATTGTGAAAACAGAGGTTTGAAAGAGGTAAGAAAAGCAATTGGAGTGGATTCATGTTCCCATTCTACATCTTTCCACCACTTCTCTCCTTTAATGACAATCTTCCGTCCCTGGGCACTATTGAACTTTAGTGGGAGCTTCTTCAACGTTGGCCATTTTTCATTTATAATTTCCTTTAGTTGTTGAAAGGGCAGAGCATCCCGATATATTGTCTTCATTTTGGGCAGATAATGTTGATCCAAAATTTTGAGCTTAGAAAAGAAGTTTGAATTCTCCTTCAATTCTGCAACTTCATTATGTTTTTCCCAACTGATAATTTCTTCTAAACCTAGGCATTGCCATATAGATAGTTCTTCCAAATGTTGAGCAAAAGTTACCCAACTCATATCCCTCAGATTATGGCTGCTAAATAAGGATAGAAATCGAAGGCTATGGAAGCATCCTGCACTTGCAATCCATGCACTATCGATCTTCACCTCTTCTAGATCCATACAACTCGAAAGTCGTGAAGTATATAGATATAAGCATATTTACTAAAGTCAAAACGTTCAACGACCTTAAGCCTATGAAATTGTTGGAGTTTATCAACAATAAAAGACTGAGAACAGAGAATAAAAATGAGAAGCTAAAAACAAGAAGCTGAAAACGTTTTTCATCATCAATTTCTGAAGGAACTGTTGCCTTTAAGTTACAAGCATTACCGAATACATAACAACTCCCACTAACAACATTGAAACTTACAAAACATTACTTGTACACTTAAACACACTGACTTATCAGCCAAATCAGTACCTAAGCATAAACATATCAGCTAACTAGCCTTTGTACATCATTACAACTGAGCTACACTAGTTTACCATGCAATTCTGTCATACTTGCATGTAACAATGCTTCAGCTGCATGGTTGTGCATCAAGAGTTCTTGCTGCTGCATGGCTGGTCCATAGTCAACACTCTTCCTTGGCTTCTATGCAGTAGACACCGTTATTGCTTCTCAAGCTCTCGAACCAAGTAGTCCCAAGGGGCTTAGTTAAAATGTCAGCAAACTTATTACAATATTTATGTCCTTTGCAGTCATCTGGTTGGAAACCTTGGAAGCCGGTGTGTAGATTCAAAATGCAAAGGAAGTAGGTTGAGCATTGTATGACAAAAATAGATGTAAAAAATGAGACATTTCAGTATGTATAATATGATCAAATCATAAGTAATTGCTGATCCTAATTGTGGAGTTAAAGTTTTGTTCAAATGGATTTGAGGGAGAGTTGTCGTTACTGTTTGAATACCAGGGGTCAAAATTAAATTATAATTTTTTTATGATAGTAAGAGTATAATTTCACAATTTTAATAGTATATATCTTTATATATTTTAATAGTTAATTTTTGTTTAAATTTATTAGTATTTGTAAATAATTAATACATATATATTTGATCATAATTTCATTTTAATTTAGGATCAAATATATATGTATTTATTCATTTATTTAGGCTTATTGTGTTTATTCATTTATTTTATTATAATTTAGGCTCTAAATTTCATTTTAATTCCAATTTAATCCTTTATTTTCTTAATTTCAAACTTTTATTCTTTTATATGCACATTGTTCTTGCTCTATTTTATTTATTTATTTTTACATTCATTTATTCATTTATTTATTTTTATCCTTGTATTCACTTATTATTCTTCCATTTTTTATTTACTTTCATTAGTTATTCATTTTATTTATGCCTTCATTATTATTGATATTTTGTTATCTATTATTATTTCATTATTATTTATCACCCCTTTTTTTTTATACCTTTGATATTAGATTTTTTTTACTTGTACATATATTATTTTTTATTATTTCATTTATTTATATATTTTATTCCAAATTGTACCTTTAAATTTATTTATGTATTTATTTTATTTATTTCTTTGTTTTTAAGTTGGTATTGTCCTTTTATGTGCATACTTTGTTATTATTTATTTCATTTATCTTTGATTGTTCATATTATTGTTAAAATAGTGTATATTATGTGATGCTTGTAAATTGTTTTTATTAATATACGTCATTTACATGACATTTCATCTACATCATTGTTCCGTTTTCTATGTCATCATTTCATCTCATTTCGTTAAAATCACGTCAAAAAATCGGGTTTAAATGTATTTTTTAATAATAAGCCGCTTTATGTTATATCCGGAATAAGAAAAATACATTATTTTAAATATTGCATTTGATACTATTCAAAAAAGGTTTTCAAAATAGGCAATGCTCCGCATTTGGAGATTCGAGAAGTTGTACCCTAATTTACGAGATTTCGATTTTCACGTTGGTCCTAAATAATCGAACATCCTTTAAATTTTTAAATACATGAGATTCGATCAATAATAAAGTAAAAGGAAAACATATTTTCGGGAATTTAATGTGTCGTATCCTAACTTACAAGGTACGACCTGTTAATTACTTCGAGAAAAGAGGTCCTTTTACATGTTTTCATTATTTCAAGAGATTTTATTAAAAATGCATAATACAAAAAATGATCATTTTTTAAATTTCTTTTCAAATTTTTGACTTTCGATGATAAGACATTAATTAATCAATTAGGTACCAATTTTGGGCGTTACGAGACTGCTAATCCTTCCTCGTATATAACCGACTCTCGAACCTATTTTTTGGATTTTCGTAGACTAACAACATCGTTTTAAAAAATCAAATCTCTTATTAAAATGATCAAATTATGAGGTGATCCGATCACAGCTCATAAAACAAAGGATTGGTGGCGACTCCCGTTTTTTCGTTTTCATTTTCAAAATAAAAGTCTACCATTTAAAAAAATGGTTTCAACAGTATACATTTAAGTTTCCCCAATTCTTTTTTTTAAAATATGTTTAAATTTGTAATATCCAAATTTAATCATATAACCAATTATCTTTGCAAAAACATCATAAAAAAATTATATGTTAAAATTTTGTAGTAGCATTCTATAATCATAAAAGTTTTAAAATGTTAGTAATTTGTATTAATGAATTTTAATATACAAATATTGAAATATTGTAGCATTTATATTATGTCACTCAATATAATTATCAATATTTACTATCTAATCTTACATCATAAGTTTTTTATTTATTGATATTATGCTTATGATTGCATGTATTTTGAATGAAAGTCAATTATATTTAAACTTAATTTTTCTCTTTTTAAAATTACAAATTTATAATTAACACATTTATAGTATACTCTCCTATAAGAAAAATTATCTCATTTTTAAATATACAGAATAGGAAAATTTTTAATTTTATTATAATTATCAAAATTTTTAGTTATAGAATGAAAAGAAAATGATGTGATGTGTTGAGAGTTATACTTCAAATTATCATTCATTAACATCATATATTCTCAAATTCAAACATTTTATTTTATATACAGGAAAACGTCATTGTGTAAATCAAAAAATCAAACTACATGTGATTCAGGGATAAACAAAACAGAACTTGCAATGACACATGTTATGATACAATAATGGCTTTAACCCTTAATTAGTATCCAACATTTCTTCCGATATAAGAGGTTTGAAAGTGGGGAGAAAAGCAATTCTAGTGAATTCATCCTCCCATTCTACACCTTTCCACCATCTCTCCTGTCCTTCAATGATGAGCCTCTGTCCTTTTGCACTGTTGGAGTTTAGTGGGAGCTTCTTTAACATTGGGCATCCTGTAATGTGTACTTTCTTCAGCTGTGGGAAAGGCAGAGCATGGTGGTATATAGTCTTTAGTTTGGGCAGACCATCTAGCAACAAATAATCAAGCTTAGAAAATAAGTTTAAATTTCCTTTTAGCTCAGCGACTTCACCAAGTTTTTCTTCACTGATGATTTCTTCTAACCCATTGCATCCATATATCCATAGTTCTTCCAAATGTGGAGCAAAAGTTACCCAACTCACATCCCTCAAATGATTGCATCCAGTTAGGGCTACATATCGAAGGCTATGGAAGCATCCTGCACCTTCAATTATGTTACGTTCGATCTTCACTTCCTCTAGATCCATACAACTCCAGAGGCTTAAAGTACATAGATGCTGCAGTTTTGCTAAAGCCATAATATTCAATGATCTTGAATCTCTGAAATCTAGAAGTCCTACATGTTCAATGGCACAGCTAAAGAACTTGTTGAACCTCGAAGCTTTTTCCAACTCCGAAGCGCTTCTAAAAGAAAGAGTCAAAACATTCAAATAATTTAAATGCTCTATTTCCTCCAAAACCAATAAACATCCATAGCCACATCCCTCCATTTTCAGTACTTGCAACTTGGATATACTGGATATCAATTGTTGTGGGATCATTTCTAGATCCACTGTGCACTCCAGATTCAAATATTTCAGCTTTTCCAGGGCCTTCAATTCGACCGGCAACTTTCTTATTTTTGTGAATGACAGGTTGAGATGTTCTAGTGAAACCAACTTTGCAATTCCTACTGGCAATTCTTCCAAATTTTCATTTCTAGACAAGTCCAGAACCCTTAGCATCGGCATGAAATTAAAGAAATCATTGATGATTACCTTTAAATCGTTCGTGCCAAGAAACAAAGTTTGGAGATTGGGACATTCCAATATCTCAGTTAGATTTTCAATTTGATTCACCATCAGCGACATTCTTGTTACCTCTTCCCACTTTTTAGCTTTCGGTTGTTCCTTTAACTGAGCACCTGATTTTACAAAAAACCTTCCGTTCTCAGATTCACCAGCAATCCACAAAGCCGTGTCGCGAATCACATCGTGCATCTTTACAAAGTGATTATCTTCTTTCTCCAATAAGCATGCGTCAATAAGAGAACCTATAATGAAATGTCCCTGGTTTCTGGCATTGCTCAAATTGGTATGCTCGTCCAAAAGTCCTTCCCCGATCCAACAATCTACTAGTTCGTCTTTTTCGATGAGATAATCTTCTGGATATAAAGAACAATACAAGAAACAATATTTGACTCTTTCACTCGTTAAACTGTCATAACTGAATTTTAACTTGGGATACATCTCTTTCCCTACCCCTGGCAACACGGAGGCTGCTGATTGCCTTAAAACTTCTGTAGCATATTCCCATTCTCGACGGGTCTTCTTGGATGCCATGGCTCGCCCAATTGTAATGAGAGCGAGAGGTAGCCCTGCACACTCTTCAACCACCGCTTCAGCTAACTTGCAAATATCTGGATGCATTCGAAGGGTTTCTGATCCAACCTTCTCCTCGAACAGTTTGAAAGCTTCTCCTGGTGGTAAACATTCCACTCTGATATTATTATCCATGTTCGGTTGCATTTGACAGCACACGTCAAGACGACGAGTTGTGAAAATGACTTTAGAGCCATTTTCTTGTGTTGGAAGAGGTAGCCCAGCTCGTGTGAGATCAAACCATTCCCATATATCATCCAACAACAATGCAAACCTCCTATTATATAATATGCTGCGTATGTCTCCAGCTTTCTCATCAAGGCTCTTAGATTTCCAACGTTCATTGGAAAGGCCTATTATTTTGGCAATCTCATCCTGGACTTTCTCAATTGGCCGATCTTGCGATGCAACTGCCCAAATGACAAGGTAACCATGGGTAGTGTCATGGAATTTGTTATTGATTTGGTTTAGGAGGGTTGTCTTGCCAACCCCTCCTAAGCCATATATGCCACTAATTCGCACTAGGTCTTTTTGAATATAGCTCCAAACCTGATTGACATAGGACTCTAAACCCACAGTTGGATCAGAAGGTCGTTTATCTGCGGAAGGAATTGGTGGCTTGTAGGCCACATCACTGAAATGTCCTTTCTCCTTCATGTCTTTCACCTCTTGGAGTATTCTGGCGATTTGCTTCCCGAACTTGTGGGTGGACCTGGGATGCCTGGAACAACAACCTCCCATACATAGCTTTTCAACATGCTGAGGACTTTTGACAATCAGTTGATCGGCATCGGTTGTCACACGATTAGCCCTCTGAAGCCAAAGATCAACTTGGGGTAGCCGCCTAAGTTGCTGCTCATCTTCAGCGACCCTGACCCTGCTCATAAGATACGTCCTTATCGCCTTCAATTCTTCCACTTCATTTTTTAAAGCGTGGAGGTTTTCTTCAAGTTTGCATGGAAAAGAAGCCTTTCCAACAGCAGAATCCCAACAACGGGTAATGATGGTATCGAGTGAAAGTGAGATGGAGAAGAGATTACCCATACCAGGTTTTGATTTTAGAAGAGTGAGCTGAACAATTTCTGGAAATAGAAGCAAGGAATAAATCAAAGATGCTTATGGAGTTATATGAAAGATTGAGAATATTTTGGTAAACAAAAACAGAGAGGAAGAAAATTCGCAGGTCAACAAAGACAAACTGTTGGAAGTTCACATGTATTGGTACCAAAAAATAATTAAAATATATATATAAATGTTTACAAAGTTTGATACTGTTGGAACAATGGCAGTAAACAAAACAAATGAAACACAAAGAGCATAAGCTCTCAAACAGCAAGCAGAGAAAAACAAAGAAAAACAAAAACATGTAACCGAATGGTATACATTTACTTTTCATTTCATTTGAAATATAAAGTGTTACAAAATTGGTATGACAGTTACCTAAACTTGTAACTGCTCCCATCAGTTTTAGCAAGTTGCAATACAAAATGATACAAATTGAAAAGCTGAATAATTCAGCCATTACATCCATCAAATTCATATCCTAACAACTCTAAAGTTTAGTTACATTTCAGCTAAGATAACATTACAAAATGAACAAAAAAAGTAAACTAATTGACTAAGCTGCTTCTGGTCCTGCTCGCATGCTAATCTGCTGCAGCTGCTGGTCAGCATCATCGTCGACTGTTGCATTGCAGTCCATGCTCAACAGATACTTATGGAAATCTTAATATATCATTTTTTACAAGTTTGATAATTTTTTTAATGTGATACTTGTATTTTAGAAAAGTTATATATTTTGATACCTAAAAGGTTATAATATTATAAAGTTTGAAGTTATTATGAATTTATTCATTCATAAAGGAATTCACATGTTGGACCAACATCTCTCTTTCTCTTTCAAGGGTTCCACTTTCTTTGGTAACTTTGGGCAGGGCATTATGGGTGGACGGTATGCCCAATTTGGCATGCTGATATGTATGACAGATAAAAGGATCTTGTCTTTTGTGTGGAAACCATTCCCCTTATTGGCCACTTGCAATCAACCAGTGAATCTGCAATTTTAAAACCTGAATTTTATTCTAAAGTCTGAATTCCAATTTGGCATGCTGAGGAGTTATGACAGATGCAAGGAAATTCTTGTCTTTTGTGTGGAAACCACTCCCCTCATTGACAACTTGCATTATTGAGGAGAACTAAGATCCCATCAAAAAAAAGAGAAAGGAATACTAATAGCAGCATGTAAAGAGAAGCATCCTAGCAATTCATCAGCAAATGAAATCCCTGTTCTAGGAATGTAAAGAGAAGTAAAGAACTAAAGCACCTACAGCCTTGGACGTTTTTGTTATCCAAATGGGAGCTAGAGTTCCAAAAAATGCTTTTCTCACTTACTGATAGGACTGAATCAGTAGCATTCATACAAGCACCATTATTGCCACTTAAACAATGATCAGAAAAGGGAACACAAGAGACGGCATTGGAAGACGAAGGCCACTAAATATAAGACCATATGTTTAATGATACATATTTGACAATAAAATCCTACTTGTTATTTGAATAACTATCGTTATTTGACAACAAAATAGACAGCATTTGTAGTTTACAGAGGTATGAAAAAAAGGAGAAAAGCAATTTGAATGGATTCATCTTCTCATTCTACATTTTTCCACCACTACTCATCTTCTAAAATGATGAGCGTTTGTCCTTTTGCAGTATCGGAGTTTAGTGGGAGCTTCTTATACAATTGATATCTCCTTCGGCTGTGGAAAAGGCAGAGCATGGCAGTATAATGTCAAGGTTGGAAGAACTTGAGAAAGAAGAACTTCAGCTGAAGATGAGTTGAGTAAAGCTGCTGAAAGTGATGGTGATGAAGATGAGCTGACTAAAGCTGGTTTTCATAGGAAAAAAGATGAAGGTTACAGTTATCTTGATCATGGTCGAAGATATTGAGAGGTAATGTTGGGACTTGGTGCTTTTTACCTGCTAATACAAATGTATGTTGAATGTGTCACTTATGAAATAGGTGTATGAGTCTGAGTGAAGGAAACAACAACAGCAGTCCGAAGGCAAAGAACCAATTGAAGAGATGTCCAATAAATATATGCATCAGGATTTAACTAACCAGTTTGCTGTAAGTGATTAAACCTTTGCATGCCTTCTTTGTCTTTTAGCCTTTCTTTGATAATCCTTCCAACTTATTGATAAACGGAGCCTGAAGTCTGTATATTAGAAATGCAGTCTTCTGGATTGACAGAGGAACCTGTTACCAAAGGTAACTACGATGGTTATGTTTCTGACTTATGGCATGTGGTCTGAAAAAGGGGAAAGAAATTATGTTATCTACTGACAGATGTGCATATCATTTCAAGTTTGATTTATAGATGAGACAATTCCTTTGTTTTATCTTACTCAGGTGAAATTTCACATGGTCGAATTATACAACAAGACGCAAAGACTTCAAGTCCTTCCATAAATGCATCAGCTCCTTTGGAAAAGGTAAGTTTGAAGCAGAACCATCATAATGAAATAAGGTAATATTTGAGCTCTGCTCTTTGGGAGAAGCAAAAATAGAGAAAACCAACATGATATACTCTCAAATTCAAACATTTTATTATAAATTACATGTAATTTAAAGATATGCAAAATAGAACTTACAGTGAGGTATGCAATGATACAATAATGGCTTTAAGCCTTAATTAATATCCAACATTTCATAGATTACTGAGGTTTGAAAGAGGGGAGAAAAGCAGTTCGAGTGGATTCATCCTCCCATTCTACATCTTTCCACCACCCCTTCTCTCCTTTAATGATGAGTCTCTGTCCTTTTGCACTATTGGAGTTTAGTAGGAGCTTCTTCAGCATTGGGCATTTTACAATTGATATTTTCTTCAGCTGTGGGAAAGGCAGAGCATGGTAGTATATTGTCTTCATTTTAGGCAGACGACATAGATCCAACTCCTCGAGCCTAGAAAATAAGTTCGTATTTGCCTTCGACTCAGTGACTTCATCAAGTTTTTCCTCACTAATAATTTCTTCTAAACTGTTACAACCACGTATAAGTAGTTTTTCCAAATGTGGAGCAAAAATTACCCAACTCACATCCCTCATTTGTTTGCAATAGGTTAGGCCTACAAATCGAAAGCTATGGAAGTATCTTGCACCTTCAACTATGTTGCTTTCGATCTTCACTTCTTTCAGATCCATACAATTCGTACATTTTATAGAATATAGGTTCTGCAGATTTGCTAAAGCCAAAATATTCAGTGACCTTGAATCTCTGAAATCTAGAAGGCTTACATGTTCAATGGCACAGCTAAAGAACTTGTTGAACCTCGAAGCTTTTTCCAACTCCGAAGCGCTTCTAAAAGTAAGAGTCAATACATTCAAATATTTTAAATGCTCCAGATCCTCCAAAAGCAATGAACATCCATAGCCACATCTCATCATTTTCAGTACTTGCAACTTAGAGAAACTGGATATAAGTTGTTTTGGGATCATTTCTAGATCGCGTGTCCACTCTAGATTCAAATATTTCAGCTTTTCCAGGGCCCTCAATTCGACCGGCAACTTTCTTATTTTTGTGAATGACAGGTTGAGATATTCTAGTGAAACCAACTTTGCAATTCCTATATGTTAAATTTTTGTAATAGCATTCTATAATCATAAAAATTTTAAAATGTTACTAATTTGTATTAATGAATTTTAAAATACAAATATTGAAATATTGTAGCATTTATATTATGTCACTGAATATAATTATCAATATTTAGTATCTAATCTTACATCATAAGTTTTTTACTTATTAATATTATGCTTATGAAACACCTCTTCTTATGATAACATGTATTTTGAATGAAAGTCAATTATATTTAAACTTATTTTTTCTCTTTTTAAAATTACAAATTTATAATTAACTCATTTATGGTATACTCTCCTATAAGAAAAATGATCTCATTTTTAAATGTACAGAATAGGAAAAGTCTTAATTTTACTATAATTACCAAAATTTTTAGTTATAGAATGAAAAGAAAATAATGTGATGTGTTGAGAGTTATACTTCAAATTATAATTCATTAACATAATATATTCTCAAATTCAAACATTTTATTTTATATACAGGAAAACGTCATTGTGTAAAACAAAAATCAAACTACATGTAATTCAGAGATAAACAAAATAGAACTTGCAATGACACATGTTATGATACAATAATAGTTTTAACCCTTAATTAGTATCCACCATTTCTTACAATACAGGTTTGAAAGAGGGGAGAAAAGCAATTTGAGTGGATTCATCCTCCCATTCTACATCTTTCCACCATCCCTTGTCTCCTTCAATGACGAGCCTCTGTCCTTTTGCACTGTTGGAGTTTAGTGGGAGCTTCTTTAACACTGGGCATACTATAATGGTTACTTCCTTCAGCTGTGGGAAAGGCAGAGCATGGTGGTATACAGTCTTTAGTTTGGGCAGATTTTCTAGAACCAAACTCTTGAGCTTAGAAAATAAGTTTAAATTTCCTTTTAGCCTTGCGACATCACCAAGTTTTTCTTCACTGATGATTTCTTCTAAACCTAGGCATTGCAATATATATATAGCTGTTCCAAATGTGGAGCAAATGTTACCCAACTCACATCCCTCAAATGATTGCATCCGATTAAGTTTACATATCGAAGGCTATGGAAGCATCCTGCACCTTCAATTATGTTACGTTCGATCTTCACTTCCTCTAGATCCATACAACTGCAGAGGCTTAAAGTACATAGATGCTGCAGTTTTGCTAAAGCCATAATATTCAATGATCTTGAATCTCTGAAATATAGAAGTCTTACTTGTTCAATGGCACAGCTAAACCTCGAAGCTTTTTCCAACTCCGAAGCGCTTCTAAAAGTAAGAGTCAACACATTCAAATATTTTAAATGCTCCATTTCCTCCAAAACCAATAAACATCCATAGCCATATCCCACCATTTTCAGTACTTGCAACTTGGAGCAACTGGATATCAATTGTTGTGGGATCATTTCTAGATCCACTGTCCACTCTAGATTCAAATATTTCAGCTTTGCTAGGGTCTTCAATTCAACTGGCAACCTTTTTATTCCAGCCTGTGACAAATTGAGATGTTCTAGTGAAACTAACTTTGCAATTCCTACTGGCAATTTTGCCAACTTATTATGGGACAAATCCAGAACACTTACAATCGGCATGAAATTAAAGAAATCATCCATGATTACCTTCAAATCATTGCTGCCAAGAAACAAAGTTTGGAGATTGGGACATTCCAATATCTCAGTTAGATTTTCAATTTGATTCTCCATCAGCGACATTCTTGTTACCTCTTCCCACTTTTTAGCTTTCGGTTGTTCCTTTAACTGAACGCCTGATTTTACAAAAAACCTCTCGTTCTCAGATTCACCAGCAATCCACAAAGCCATGTCGCGAATCACATCGTGCATCTTTACAAAGTGATTACCTTCTTTCTCCAATAAGCATGCGTTAATAAGAGAACCTATAATGAAATGTCCCTGGTTTCTGGCATTGCTCAAATTGGTATGCTCGTCCAAAATTCCTTCCCCGATCCAACAATCTACTAGTTGGTCTTCTTTTATGAGATAATCTTCTGGATATAAAGAACAATACAAGAAACAAGATCTGAACCTTTCATCAGGTAAACAGTCATAATTGAATTTTAACTTGGGATACATCTCTTTCCCTACCCCTGGCAACACAGAGGCAGCTGATTGCCTTAAAACTTCTGTAGCATATTCCCATTCTCGAGGGGTCTTCTTGGATGCCATGGCTCGCCCAATTGTAATGAGAGCGAGAGGCAGCCCTGCACACTCTTCAACCACCGCTTCAACTAACTTGCAAATATCTGGATGCATTCGAAGGGTTTCTGATCCAACCTTCTCCTCGAACAGTTTGAAAGCTTCTCCTGGTGGTAAACATTCCACTCTGATATTATTATCCATGTTCGGTTGCATTTGACAGCACACGTCAAGACGACGAGTTGTGAAAATGACTTTAGAGCCATTTTCTTGTGTTGGAAGAGGTACCCCAGCTCTTGTGAGATCAAACCATTCCCATATATCATCCAACAACAATGCAAACTTCTTTTTACATAATACCTGGAAGATGTCTTCAGCTTTCTCTTCAATAGATTTCCAATATTCATTAGAAAGGCCTATTCTTTTGGCAATTTGATCCTGGACTCTCTCAATTGGCCGATCTTGTGATGCAACTGCCCAAATGACATGGTAATCATGGGTAGTATCATGGAATTTGTTATTGATTTGGTTTAGGAGGGTTGTCTTGCCAACCCCTCCTAAGCCATATATGCCACTAATTCTGACTTGTTCCTGTTGAATACAGCTCCAAACCTTGTTGAAATTGGACTCTAAACCCACAGTTGGCTCACTAGGTCTTTCAGTTGCTGAAGGAAGTGGGGGTTTGCTGGCCACATCACTGAAATCTCCATTCTCCTTCTGGTCTTTCACCTCTAGGAGTTTTTTGGCAATTTTCTTCCCGAACTTGATGCTGGACCTAGGATGAGTGGAGCAAAAACCTCCCATACATAGATTTTCAACATGCTGAGGACTTTGGACAATCAGTTGATCAGCATCGTCTATAAGAGTTTCAGCCCTCGAAAGCCAACCCTCAACTTGGTTTAGGCGCTTAAGCTGCTGCTCATCTTCAGCAATTCTGACCCTGCTCATCAGATCACTCCTGAGCTCCTTTAGTCCTGCTACTTCAGCTTGTAAAGCATGGAGGTTATCTTCGAGGTTGCATATATAACTTGCTTGTCCAGTAGCACAATCCCAACAACGGGTAATGATGGGATCGAGGGAAAGTGAGATTGAGAAGATATTACCCATACCTGGTTTTGATTGTAGAAGAGTGAGTTCAACAATTTCTGGAAATAGAAGCAAGGATTAAATCAAAGATGCTTATGGAGTTCTATGAAAGTTTGAGACTACAAGGGGGAGAAAAACAAAGACAAACTGTTGGAAGTTCACATGCATTTTGATACCAAAAAAAAGAAGGAAAAAGAATAGTGAATATGATGATAATACAGTAAAGTGTGTAAAATCATTGACTTGGTGGGAAGACTTGCATTGAACACAGCTCTCTTTTATCCCACTTTATTTTGTTTTGACACAATGGGTCCATTGTAAGGCATCTTTTGTGTGCCGTGGATACCGTATGTGTTGGTGTTAAGGGCAAAAAGCAAGCTAAGTTGTTTTGCTTGATCAGCAAGACTCGTGGCTTGGAGAAGAAACTAAAGCAGAATTTGCCTTGATAGAAAACAGAATTAAAAGCAAAGAAAAAATTGGAGAGTATATGAATGAAAAACAAACTGAATGTTTTCATTAATAAAGCATTGGCAAGTTGCCATTACATATATCATACTTAAGTTAAGCTTACAAGTCAAAATACTACCTAATCACTTACCTAACACCACTTAATACATTGAAAATTGTTAATCTAGCTTGCATAAGGTGCTTTGCTGAATTTTCAGTCAATCAACATCAAAAATACATCAAAAGTTTACCAACTAAGTCCTAAGAGAACTAAGTTACAGACTATAGACTTAAAGTAACAAAATAAGTTGAACTTGAACAGCATTCATAAGCTCCAGCTACTGCCAACTGGTTACGAGTTGCATATGCAGCAACTTTGCTCCATTTTTGCTGCATGACCACGAACCTAGGCCTACATACCGAAGGCTATGGAAGTATCTTGCACCTTCAACTATGTTGCTTTCGATCTTCACTTCTTTCAGATCCATACAATTCGTACATTTTATAGAATATAGGTTCTGTAGATTTGCTAAAGCCAAAATATTCAGTGACCTTGAATCTCTGAAATCTAGAAGGCTTACATGTTCAATGGCACAGCTAAAGAACTTGTTGAACCTCGAATATCTGGATGCATTTGAAGGGTTTCTGACCCAACCTTCTCCTTGAACCGTTTCAAAGCTTTTCCTAGTGGCAAACATTCCACTTTGATATTATTAGCCATGCTCGGTTGCATTTGACAGCACACGTCACGACTACGAGTTGTGAAAATGACTTCAGAGCCATTTTGTTGTGTTGGAAGAGATACCCCGGCTCCTGTGAGATCAAACCGTTCCCATATGTTGGTGCAACAACAGAAACTAACAGACTCAGTAAGTATCTTATCAAGCAAGCTTCGATACTTGCTGAGCAAACAAATGAATTCGAGCAAGAAGAAGAAAGAAAAGCTATGAAAAATTAAGAGGAAAATTGATGAACAAAAAAAACCAATGCACATTCATAAAATGAATAATGGCATAATGCCAATACATAAACCAAGCACTAAGCTTGTCAAAAACAGTAAACATACACCTAATAGTTACCTAACACCACTAAGCATTGAAACTTGAATTGATTAGCCTGTGTATATAAGCAAAGCTAAATTAACAGCTCATATGACAGCAAATTACATCAATCATTTACCTAACATAGTTCTAAATGAACTAAATTACATTTCATCAACTAAAAATTACAAAAATAAACAAAAACAGCTTGTTCCAGCAGCTCCTGCACAGCTTGGTCTTCATGGCCTGCTTGTTGTCGAGTGTTTGCTGCATGCTGAACCAACTTCATCACTCCTCCTTGGTTTGCATGGTGCAAACACCTAACTTTCTTCTTAGACATTCGAACCTTGTGACATTAAGGGCTTTAGTCAAAATGTCTGCAAGTTGATTCTCTGAATTACAGTGGATCAACTTCACTTCCTGAGCTTGTTCCATTTCTCAAACAACATGCAACTTTATGTTGAAATGCTTTGTTCTTCCATGAAACACTGGATTTTTAGCAATTGCAACAACAGATTGGTTGTCACAGAGGATCTCTGTTGCTTCCTTTTGATTCACATTCAGATCAGCCAAGATTTTTCTTAGCCAAATGGCTTGGTTGACAGCACTTGCTACTACCACATACTCTACTTCTGCAGTAGATTGAGCCACCAGACTTTGCTTCTTTGAGCTCCAACAGAACATGGCTGAACCAAGGTTGAAAACATACCCTGAGGTGCTTTTCATGTCATCTATCGAGCCAGCCCAGTCACTATCAGTGTATCCAACCAGCTTCAGATTTCCTTCCTTGTTGTACCTTAAACCATAGTCCAAAGTGCCTTTGACATATCTGAGCACTCTCTTAGCAGCTTGTAGATGCTTCTCATTGCAGCAATGCAAGAACCTTGAGAGCAATCCTACAGCATACATTATGTCTGGTCTAGTGGCTGTTAAATATAACAGACAACCAACTAGACTTCTGTAGGTTGTTTCACAAACCTTTACAAAATCACCTTGGCTCGATAGTTTTTCTCCAACAGCAACAGGTGTTTTAGTTGTCTTGCTGTTTTGCATGGAGAACTTGGTCAGAGTCTTTGTGGCAAAGCTTCTCTGGCTTAAAAATATCCCATTCTGTGCTTGAGTCACCTCCATTCCAAGGAAATAGGACATTTCCCCTAGATCAGACATTTCAAATACTTCCTGCATCTTGGTCTTGAAATCAACTAGCACTGCTCAATCTTCTCCTGTCACCAGCAGGTCATCAACATACAGGGACACAATGAGTTGTGTTTGTGTCCCTTGCCTCTTAACATACAGTGTTGGCTCACTCTTGCTTCGATCGAATCCCAAGCCAATCAAATAGCCATCAATTCTGCTATACCAGGCCCTTGGAGCCTGTTTCAAACCATATAGGGCTTTCTTCAGTTTGTAGACCATATGCTCTCTGCCAACTATCTCAAACCCTTGTGGTTGTTCAACATAGATGTCTTCATCTAAGAAACCATTCAGAAAGGCTGATTTCACATCGAGTTGATGGATCTTCCACTCGAGCTGTGCTGCTAAGGCAATCAACAGTCTAATGGTGTCGAGCCTGGCCACTGGTGCAAAGGTCTCCAGATAGTCCAGGCCATTCCTCTAACTGAACCCCTTGACAACTAGCCTTGCTTTTAGTTTGTTCAAGGTACCATCAGCATTCTGCTTGGCTTTGTACACCCATTTCACCCCAATCACCTTCCTTTTTACTGGCTTTTCAACTAATTCCCAGGTCTGGTTCTTTTCAATCATGTTGATCTCCTCAGCCATTGCCTGCTTCCACCATTGTTGAACTTCAGCCTCTTCAAAGTTGCTTGGTTCAGCTATGGCTACATGAGCCCTCTCATAAATTTCAGTCAATGATCTTGTTCCCCTGATTGGTTCATCATCAATGTCCATTTCAGGAACATTTTGATCTGGCTTAGCTTGGTCTGCTACAAGTTCTTCTGAAATTTCCTCAGGTTCATGCTTTTCTCAGTTCCAACATGACCTTTCATTAAATACCACATCCCTGCTAACTGATACTTTGTTTGTTGAAGGATCCAATATCCTATAGCCCTTCTTAACAGTGCTGTAGCCCACCAGAACACCAGGTCGAGCCCTTTCAGACAATTTGTCCCTTTTAACAGCAGGTACATGTGCATAACAAATGCATTCAAAGACCTTCAGATGAGCCAGTGATGGCTTGAAGCCAAACCAGGCCTCGAATGGAGTCTTCTGATCCAAAGCCTTGGTTGGAAGTCTGTTTTGTATGTATGTTACAGTGTTAACTGCTTCTGCCCATAGTGTTTTAGGCAAATTCTTCTGAATCATCAACCACCTAGCCATATCCATCAACCTTCTATTCTTCCTTTCACTTACACCATTTTGCTGAGGTGTATATGTGTTGGTAAGCTGATGTTTGATGCCTGCCTTATCACAGAAAGCTTGGAACTGAGCTGAGGTGTACTCAGTCCCATTATCAGACCTTATGGTCTTCAGCTTGCAGCCTGTTTTAGTCTTAGCAGCAGTCTTGAACTTCCAAAACACTGAGGCCACCTCTGATTTCTGTTTTAAGAAGTAAAGCCAGCAATATCTGGAAAAATCATCAATGAACAGTATGAAATACTTGTTTCCACTTAATGACTCAGTCCTCATAGGGCCACACACATCAGTGTGCACCAGTTGGAGTTTTTCAGAGGCTCTCCAAACTTGATTCGAGGGAAATGGGAGTCTGACCTGCTTTCCTAGCTGACACACTTCACACACATCATCATGGTCCACTGAGTTGATGAAGTTTTCAGCCAAGTCCTCTCTGACCATTCGAGCCATCAATCTGAAGTTGGCATGTCCAAGCCTTTGATGCCAAAGTTTGGTTTCATCTGATGTGGCTGTGTAGGCAATGTTTGACTCCCTAGTCCAGTCAACTACAAAGCTCTTATCAGCCATAGGAACTGCCATCAGTTTGGATCCACTTGGATCACTGATTTGGCACTGGTGGTCTTTGAACACAACAGAATAACCTTTTTCCAGCAACTGAGCTATGCTGAGCAGGTTCCTGTCAATTTCAGGCACCAAGAGCACATTTGAAATCACTTTGGCACCTGTGGGAGTGCATATCAGCACATCACCCTTGCCTTCAGCTTGAATAAAATGGTCATTTCCTATTTTTACTTTAGTTCTACAGCTTCTATCTAAAGACTTGAAGATTGCAGCATCAGGTGTCATGTGGTTGGTGCATCCACTGTCTAGGAGCCAACCAGATGAAAACCTTTCCTGAGCAGCTGAGCATGACACAGCAAAGACTTGCTCTTCTTGGTCACTGTCCTCTTTAGCTACATGAGCCTCAGCTTTCATCTGTTGAAACTGATTCTGCCTTGATTTGGCCTTGCTCTTGCAGATTCTCTCAACATGACCCTTCTTCTTACAATGCTGACATACAGCATCTGGATTGAACCAACATTTTTCTTCTGGATGATCAGCCCTTCTACAGTGCTTGCAAGTCTGACCTTCTCTTCTTGCAGCATCATTCCTTGGCTTGTCTCTCTAGGCCTTCTTGCCTTTGTAGGCAATATTTGTTCTTTCCTGAAAGGCACCTTCTTGATGCTCCTCCAGTCTACTTGCTCTCCTCTGCTCTTAAGCATATAGAGCATTGATCAACTCTGTCAGGGAAATGGTGGACAGGTCTCTTAAGTCCTCGAGAGATGAGATTTTTGCCTCATACCTCTCAGGCAGAGTTGCAATAACCTTCTCCACTATCCTAGCTTCATTGAACTGCTCTCCAAGGTGCCTGATGCTGTTAACCACAGCCATAATCCTGTTAGAGTATTGCTTGACAGTTTCTTCTTCCTTCATCTTCAAATTCTCGAATTCTCTCCTCAGGTTCAACAACTGTTGCTGCCTTGTCCTTTCTGTCCCTTGAAACTCTTCTTGCAACTTGTCCCAGGCCTATTTTGGTGATTCACAGGCCATAATCCTTGTGAAAATTACATCAGACACTGAGTTCTAGATGCAAGACATGGCTTTGTGCCTCTTGGTCCTCTCATCAGCATGCTGCCTGATCTGAGCCACAGTTGGATTGGCTCTAAGTGGCTCTGGTTCAACATCTGAGTTGACCACCTCCCACAGATCGAAAGCCTGCAGGTAGGTCTTCATTTTGACCACCCATATGTGATAGCCTTCTCCATTGAAGACTTGAGGTGCAGCTGGTGAAAAGCTTGATGAAGCCATGGGTTTGTATAACAGATCCCTTAAGAAATAGGCTCTAGATACCAATTGTTGGTGCAACAACAGAAACTAACAGACTCAGTAAGTATCTTGTCGAGCAAGCCTCGATACTTGCTGAGCAAACAAATGAATTCGAGCAAGAAGAAGAAAGAAAAGCTATGAAAAATGAAGAAGAAAATTGATGAACAAAAAAAACTAATTCACATTCATAAAATGAATAATGGCATAATGCCAATACATAAACCAAGCACTAAGCTTGTCAAAAACAGTAAACATACACCTAATGGTTACCTAACACCACTAA
Organism: Gossypium hirsutum; assembly: GCF_007990345.1. NCBI lineage: Eukaryota > Viridiplantae > Streptophyta > Magnoliopsida > Malvales > Malvaceae > Gossypium > Gossypium hirsutum. The sequence goes on along the minus strand of NC_053437.1, from coordinate 1,310,938 downwards.
GCATTGAAAATTGAATTGATTAGCTTGTGTATACAAGCAAAGCTGAATTAACAGCTCATATGATAGCAAATTACATCAATCATTTACCTAACATAGTTCTAAATGAACTAAATTACATTTCATCAACTAAAAATTACAAAAATAAACAAAAATAGCTTGTTCCAGCAGCTCCTACACAGCTTGGTCTTCATGGCCTGCTTGCTGTCGAGTGTTTGCTGCATGCTGAACCAACTTCATCACCATATATATTCCAACAACAATGCAAACTTCTTTCTACATAATACGTTGAAGATATCTCCAGCTTTCTCATCACGGCTCTTAGATTCCCAACCTTCATTGGAAAGGCCTATTCTTTTGGCAATCTGATCCTGGACTTTTTCAATTAGCCAATCTTGAGATGAAACTGCCCAAATTATATAGCAATCATGGGTAGTATCATGGAATTTGTTAAGCCATATATGCCAATAACTCCCACTTGTTCCTTTTGAAGACTGCTCCAAACCTGATTGACATAGGACTCTAAACCCACAGTTGGCTCAGAAGGTCGTTTAGTAGGGAAGGAAGTGGTGGCTTGCAGGCCACATCACGAAAATCTCTATTCTCCTTCAGGTGTTTCACCTCTTGGAGTATTGTGGCCATTTGCTTCCCGAACTTGTGGGTGGACCCGGGATGCCTGGAACAACAACCTCTCATACATAACTTTTCAACTTGCTGAGGACTTTTTCCGACTCAGTTGATCAGCATCGGCTACCACATCATCAGCCCTCTGAAGCCAACCCTCAACTTGGTTTAGCCGCTTATGCTGCTGCTCATCTTCAGAAATTCTGACCCTGCTCATCAGATCACCCCTGAGCTCCTTCAGTTTTGCTACTTCAGCTTGTAAAGCAAAGAGGTTGTCTTCGGGGTTGCATATATAACTTGCCTGTCCAGCAGCACAATCCCTGTTAGTACAGAACTCCGGTAAGGAAAATCTCGAACACACAATCAGAACTTGAAAAGAAAAGAAGAAATAGAACAAGGCTCCAAGGCGTGTACCAAACCACTATCTTTAAGGTTATATTCGCCCCCACTTATCTTTAGTGTGCAAATGAGTTCCAAGCAAATTAACCTCGAGGATACAATGAAGCCAATGACTATTTACGTTTTGCACTGACGAAAATAGTCCACTATGCACTGAGTAATGTATAACAAAAACTCAATTTCTACAAAGGATTTCTGCAGTAATACTTTATAGAATGATCTAATAATATTAGAAAATGAAGGAAGAGAAGAAATAATATTAGAATTTGTTGATCTATTTCCAAATGAAAACCATTCCTATTTATAGGAATTTTCTTGTCTCTTCATAGAGACATCTTTCAATAGGTGTCTTTATGAATAAATATATAACAATAATTATTCATTTAATTTTGTAACTATTCAAATAATATTTTTTGAATAATTATAATTCTTTTTTAAAAAATCAAATGATATAACTTTTGATCAATGACCAAAAGATTTATCTTTTGATTAATTACACCCATTCATTTATAGTTATTAGGATACTATAAATATTTGAAAATGTTCCAATAATCTCCCCCCATTTTCAAAATATTTAGATTTTGATATTCTTGGAAATCAATTTGCATAAATAAAGGTGTCTTACGATTGAACCTTCACTTAGTGAAAAACATGTTAAAGTTAATCGAAATTGCATGGTAGACTAAGCTTTGAACCAACTATTCCATTTGATTAACTGAACACATCTCACACAATGATTTCAACATCAGTCAATGCATAGTATCTAGGGACACTATCATGGTCATGTGTCTATGTCCTCTTTTCATGAGTGCTGTCAGAGCCAAGCCCTTAAGCTCCTAGAAGCGGCCACACTTCCACTCACACAGGTAGATCCCATCAAAAGTGTTCCCGTAATTATAACACTCTAACATATTTATGTTATGGGTCCATTAAGAGTACATTACTCATCATTCCTTTATCATTACGGGTATCTAGCACTTTAATCTTAGGATGGATTTATTTATAGTGCTAACAGTCACATACTAATGATGTACTTTGTCTTATTAAACTCAAGACTTGACGTTATACCAAGCGTTGAGTCGAGTTTCCATCATGGGTGACTCTAATTAATAGGCTTGAATCTCATCCCTTTGAGGTCCTTTTTATTGCATCTCTAGCAAGACTTTTTGTCAAAGGATCTGCCAAATTTTCACTTGACCTCACATAATTAATAGTGATCACTCCATCAGAGATTAATTGTCGGACATAACTATGTCTTAATCCAATGTGTCTAGACTTTCCATTATATACTTGGCTATATGCCTTTGCTAGAGTAGCCTCACTATCACAACGGATAGAAATAGGTGAAATTGGCTTAGGCCATAAAGGTACATCATAAAGCAAATTTCTTAACCATTCTGCTTCTTTAGATGCAGCGGCTAATGCAATAAATTCTGCTGCCATGGTGGAATCAGTAATACATGTTTGTTTCTTGGAACCCCAAGAAATGACTCCTCCACCAAGAATGAAGATCCATCCACTAGTAGATGCATGATCTTCCAAACTTGTAATCCAACTAGCATCCAAATACCCTTCTAAAACTGGAGGATATCCATTATAACACAATCCATAGTTTATAGTTTTCTTTAAGTACCTAAGTACTCTATTCAAAGCTTGCCAATGCAAACTACTTGGATTACTTGTGTACCTACTCAATTTTCCAACAGCATATGCAATATCTGGTCTTGTACAAGTCATTATATACATAAGACAACCAATTAGACTTGCATATTTCAATTGATCAATTTTCCTACCAGCATTAGATACTAATTTTAATTGAGGATCCATGGGTGTAGATGCTGGTATACAGTTAAAAAGATCAAACTTTTTAAGCACATTTTCAATGTAATGTGATTGTGATAAAGCTATAGTGCTTTCATATCGGGTTATTTTAATCCCAATAATAACATCTGCTACACCCATATCCTTCATAGCAAAGTTGTTTGACAAGAATTTCTTTGTGTTTTCTATTTGTTCCAAATCTGTGCCAAAAATGAGCATGTCATCTACATATAAGCAAATTATGACACCCTTTCCATTATCAAATTTGCTATATATGCACTTATTGGATTCATTTATTTTATAGCTATTAGCTAAAACAACCTTGTCAAACTTTTGGTGCCATTGTTTTGGTGCTTGTTTAAGCCCATATAAAGATTTAACAAGCTTACATACCTTATTCTCTTGTCCTGGAACAACAAATCCTTTCGGTTGCTCCATGTACACTTCCTCTTCCAATTCACCATTTAAAAATGCAGTTTTAACATCCATTTGGTGAACAACCAAATTATATATAGAGGTAAGTGATATTAATAGTCTAATTGTAGCAATTCTAGCTACTGGAGCATAGGTATCAAAGTAATCAATACCTTGTCTTTGTGTAAAACCTTTTGCTACCAACCTTGCTTTAAATTTATCAATGATTCCATCGACCTTCATTTTCTTTTTTGAAGATCCATTTACAACCTATTGGTTTGGAACCTGGTGGAAGATCAACTAAGATCCAAGTTTGATTTCCCATTATTGAATCCATCTCATCATTTATTGCTTCTTTCCAAAAAGCAGAGTCTTGAGATTTCACTGCCTCTTCAAATGTAATAGGATCAGATTCAGTATTATAACAATAAGGTATCTTATTGCATATACTTTCACCTTTTCCTTCTACAAGAAACATAATGAAATCTGGTCCAAAATACTTTTTTTAATCCTTTTACTTCTTCTTAATTTTTGACAAGATTCATCATTATTATCAATTTGTTTCAATGGAATCTCATTCTCATTTGAAGACTGAATCAATTGTTGTGGTTGTAATTGTCTTGATATAGAATTAAATCTATTTTCATCAAAAATAACATCTCTTGATTCAATAACAGTATTAATTGAAATTGAATCATTTGGTTCAATTACCATGAACCTATATGCCTTGCTATTATGTGCATAACCTATAAATATGCATTCAATTCCTCTTTCACCTAACTTTTTACGTTTAGGTGTTGGAACTTTTACAATAGCTCTACAACCCCAAACCTTCAAATAATTAAGGTTTGGTTTCCTTGTCTTCCATTGTTCATAGGGGGTTATTTTAGTTTCCTTATTAGGAACTCTATTCAATATATGACAAGCTGTTAGAACAGCTTCTCCCCAAAAACCTTGTCCAAGACCTGAATATGATAACATTGAATTTACCATTTCAGTCAAGACTCTATTTTTTCTTTCAGCTATACCATTTTGTTGTGGTGTGTAAGGGGCTGAAACTTGATAGACAATTCCAGTGAGTTCAAAATAACTTGGATTATAGTATTCTCCACCTCTATCCAATCTTAAGCACTTGATAAACGATTCACACTGAAGTTCAACTTCAGATTTATAAACTTTAAATTTATCAAGCGCTTCATCTTTTGAATACAATAAATATACATAACAATATTTAGAATAATCATCAATAAAAGTAACAAAATATTTCTTTCCACCTAATGTAGGAGTATTATGCATGTCACATAAATCACTATGTATCAAATCAAGCAATTTTGTTTTCCTTTTAACCTTAGGGAAATGGTTTCTTGTAATTTTAGTCAACATACATGTATTTCATTTTTCAATATTATTATTAAAAACAGGAATTAGATCTAATTTATACATGTCATTCAATTTTCTATAATTCAAATGACCTAATCTATAATGCCACAAACAAAAAGATTCAACCATATAAGCAGAAATAGTATTTTTATTCTTATTAATAATATTAAGTTTGAACATGCTTTCATACATATACCCTTTTCCCACAAAAATTCCTCTCTTAGACAAAATAAACTTATCTGCCTCAAAAACAAGTTTGAAACCAAACTTATTCAACAGACTTCCAGACACTAAATTTTTCCTAACTTCTGGTACATAATATACATCATTTAAGGTTAAAACCTTTCCAGAAGTGAATTGTAGTTCAACAGACCCTTTGCCTTTAATTGCTGCAATGGAAGAATTTCCCATGTACAAGACATTGTCATTTTCACATTATGTGAACTTTGTGAACATGCTTTTGTCTTTGCACACATGTTTGGTTGCTCCGGTATCAATCCAGCATGTATTATCATCTTGTGCCATATTAATTTCAGATATCATTGCAACGAACTTTTCGTTATTATCAGTCTTAGAAGATGATTTCTTCTTTAAAAATTGACATTCATTCTTGAAATGTCCCGGCTTTCCACAATGATAGCATGAGCCCTTTTGTTTCTTTTTGAACTTAGGTGCTCTATCAGTCTGTTTGAACTTTCTCTTGAATGGTTTAGTAGTCTGTACTTCCTCCGTAACATGTACTTTGGCATTTTCAGAATTTAGATTCTGATCTTGTTTTCTATACTCTTCTTCAATACGAAGATGATTTGCCAAAGCCTCAAGAGATATTTCCTCTTTTTTATGTTTTAGACTTCTTTTAAAGTCTTTCCAAGATGGAGGAAGTTTGTCTATTATGGAGGATACCACAATCATTTCATCCATTTTCATATCATATTGCTTAAATTGATTCAGCATCTTTTCAATATCACGAAATTGTTCCATAACAGAACGACCATCAACCATTTGATAATTATTGAAACGACTGACAAGAAATTTCTTACTTGTAACATCTTCGGTCATGTATCTTGCTCTCAATTTGTCCCATAATTCTTTAGCAGTAACCTCGTTTTGGTAGGTGTCGAACAAACCATCAGATAAACCATTCAATAAATGGCCCATGCACATGTAGTCAGCATTGTCCCTTTTTTTGTCTTTCTCGGGTTGCAGCAACAGATTCGTTTTCATTCTCTTCAGGTCTTGGAGTATCCAACACATAAGCAATCTTCAAAGTTGATAATAAGAAGTGCATCTTTTTCTGCCATCTTCGAAAATTGCCACCATCAAACCCATCAAGTTTAACAAAGTTGGAAGCCAACTCCCTTAGCGTTCCACTTTCATGTGTTGTGGTAGTCATCATGAATTATAACCTTAAAATTGTTAGTACAGAACTCCGATAAGGAAAATCTCGAACACACGATCATAACTTGAAAAGAAAAGAAGAAATAGGACAAGGCTCCAAGGCGTGTATCAAACCACTATCTTTAAGGTTATATTCGCCCCCACTTATCTTTAGTGTGCAAATGAGTTCCAAGCAAATTAACCTCGAGGATACAATGAAGCCAATGACTATTTACGTTTTGCACTGACGAAAATAGTCCACTATGCAATGAGTAATGTATAACAAAAACTCAATTTCTACAAAGGATTTCTGCAGTAATACTTTATAAAATAATCTAATAATATTAGAAAATGAAGGAAGAGAAGAAATAATATTAGAATTTGTTGATCTATTTCCAAATGAAAACCATTCCTATTTATAGGAATTTTCTTGTCTCTTCATAGAGACATCTTTCAATAGGTGTCTTTATGAATAAATATATAATAATAATTATTCATTTAATTTTGTAACTATTCAAATAATATTTTTTGAATAATTATAATTCTTTTTTAAAAAATCAAATGATATAACTTCTGACCAATGACCAAAAGATTTATCTTTTGATTAATTACACCCATTCATTTATAGTTATTGAGATACTATAAATATTTGAAGATGTTCCAACAATCCCAGCAACGGGTAATGATGGTATCGAGTAAAAGTGAGATTGAGAAGATATTACCCATGCCTGGTTTTGATTTTAGAAGAGTGAGTTCAACAATTTCAGGAAATAGAAGCAAGGAATAGATCAAAGATGCTTATGGAGTTATATGAAAGAGTAAGAATATTTTGGTAAACAAAAACAGGGAAAGAAAATTGGCGGGTAAACAGAGACAAAGTGTTGGAAGTTAGCATGTATTTTAGTAGCGAAAATGATATAGTTTCAGAGTAAAGTGTGTAAAACCATTGACTTGTATTGCACGCAGTTCTCTTTGATTTTGAAAGTTTTAGTATTACAAATACACTACAATTATTAACACAATGGGTCCATTGTAAGGCATTTTCGGTGTGCAGTGAAAATAATTTAATTTATTATGTAAATATAATTAATTAAATTAGTTTAATGTTTTTAACTAAAGAATTATATATAATTCTCATATATGAAAGTCAAATTGATGCCTCTGTCAAAAATCCTTATATAAAGAATTATTCTTTATTTTGATATTTTAATTAATTTTTAATTTTCTTTCATATATTTTACTTTTATTAATTTAAATTTTAGTTTCTTACTAAATCTTGCAAAATTAAAAAATTAATTTCAATTATTCTTTTTGAAATTGTTAATTAAAATGTATAAAAATTTAAAAATATTAAAATTAATAATTAAAATTATTTATATTTATAAATATTTTTTCAATAAAAATATTTTTCCAAAACTTTTTTAAATTAAAAAAAACTATATAAACAAATATTTAAAATAATAAAAAATAATTATATATTGTATTAAATTTAAGTGGTTTTATCTTATATTTAATTAAAAAAATTTGTTTCTAAATTTCTTAAGTTAATATTTATTGGAAGGCTTAATATATTATTCGGTACTCAAATTTGACAATTTTATATAATATACATATTCTATAATCATAAAAACATTAAAAAATGTTAATAAATTCTATATAAATATTGAGATATTCTTTTATTTATATAATTATCAATATTTAGTATCCGATCATGCATGATAAGATTTAAATTTTTTATTAATATTATGTTTTCTTTTAATGAAAATAAAATTATATTTTATTAATTTATTAAAACTTAAAATTTCAATATAAAAAATTTTCAAATTCCGAAATTATACTTAACACATATATATTCTCTCTTATAATAAAATAACTTATCTCATCTTTAAATATACATAATTTTACATGTAATTTAGGGACAAGCAAAACAAAACTGACAATGAGGAATGCTATGATACAACAAGAGGAATTAAAAGCAATTGGAGTGGATTCATCCTCCCAATCTACATCTTTCCACCACTTCTTCTGCCCTTTAATGACGAGCCTCTGTCCTTTTGAACTATTGGAGTTTAGTGGGAGCTTCTTCGGCATCGGGCATTCTACAATTGATATTTCCTTCAGTTGTGGGAAAGGCAGAGCATGACTATATATTGTCTTCATTTCAAGCAAATAATGTGGATGCATAAACTTGAGCCTAGAAAATAAGTTTGAATTCTCCTTTAGCTCAGTGACTTCACCAAATTTTTTGTTGCAAGATGACCATTCATGCAACAGCTCGCTCAATTGGCGAACAAGCTAAACGCCAGGAGTATGACGAACTGTCAGTTGGCAGACTATCAAGCGGATAGACTTTGGCGGCACACAGTCCAAATGTGTCGGAGAGTCCAAATATGGTGGACAATCCAAATGTGGCAAATAGTCCAAGAGTGGCGGACAAACAATGTGGCGTACAATCTAACCTCCAACAACTCCGAAGCTGTCAATTTGTTTGATAAAGCTGTTAGATTATTTTATTTACCTTTAATCTGTTAGGTTGATAGGTTAATGTAAGTGGTGTTGATTTGACAGAAATCCCAAACTCTCAGCACGCCAAAAGCAAAAAGAAAAAACACACACACACAAAAGAAAAAGCAAAAACAGGCTCTTCAGGAAATCGAAAACAATGGATGATATAAGGGGAAAAAATAACAGAGAGACAGAAGAATTTGCAGGTAAACAGAGACAAACTCTTGGGAAGTTTATATCTGATTTTCATACCTGAAAACAAAATAAAATATTAGATCATTTATGATCGTTATTATTACACAAAAGTCCTTTTACAGTGAAACTCATCCATCTAATTTCCTCCTCTGGTCCAGGAAGCTCACACAGGTGGAGCTAAAGTAGTAATTATTGACACAATGGGTCCACTGCAAAGCATCTTCTATCTCCACCAAGCTTCAGTGAATACAACCTGCAATTACTTATTCTATTTTAGAACCTGAATTTCATTCTAAAGTCTGAATTTAATCCTCTCCCTGTGCCTACCACAAAAGCAAATTACAACATTCATACTACATGTTTAAGGTAGTCGTAGTTGCACTAAAGTTTGTTTAGTATCAAAACCATGCGTGTATTTTACTGGTATGATCCAATAAAGGAACTCACAGGTTGGACCTACATCTCTCTTTCAAGGGTTGCACTTTCTTTGGTAGCTTTGGGCAAGCCACTAACACTGTGTTAATTATTGGTAGCTTTGGGCAGGGCAGTAACAGTGTGTTAATTATTGGCAACTTGCAATGAATCTCAATTATTGAGGACTAAGATCCCATCAAAAAAAGAAAAAGGAATACTAAGCGCAGCATGTGTAACATGTTAGGTAGTAACATTGAACATTACTCTGCCACCTTCCTAGCCATTCATCAGCAAACGAAATCCCTGTTCTAGGAATGTAAACAGAAGTAAAGAACTAAAGCACCTACAGCCCTGGACTTTTTTGGTATCCAAAGGGAAGCTAGAGTTCCAACAAAAGCTTTTCTCACTTACTGATAGGACTGAATCAGTAGCATTCATACAAGCACCATTATTGCCACTTAAACAATGATCAGAAAAGGAAACACAAGAGACAGCATTGGAAGATGAAGGTAGCTAAATTCAAGACCATGTGTTTAATGATACATATATGACAATAAAATCCAACTTGTTATTTGAATAACTATGGTTACCCGAGTCAGTTTTCTACTTGTATAAATTCAGCCAATTATCATCAATGAATAAACCATGCGTTCTTCTCCATCTTTTCCAAAACCTTACGGAAAGAAAATCAGTGAACCATGCCACAGGATAACACTGCTTATCATAAGCATTTTGTTCAAAGGTGGCAACTCAGCAGCAACATGCAGGAAATTATGCAAGACTGTTGAAGCATGCAAGGGACCAGGAACACAGCTGAAGCATGCTAATGTCCATGGTGTAATTCGACTGCAGTGTCTTTACACAGTTGACTTTTGCTAGTTTATGTTGTAATCATTTGTTGTTTTGTTCAGCTAAGGTTTAATTGTGTGCTTAGCTGATTTAGTAGTCATTTAGGTTGTCATTATGTTGATGTAATGGTTTAGACACTTGCACAAGCAAGCTTTGTTTTCTTTCTATGTAATTTGAACTACTTATGGATGTAACTTAAGTTATTATTCAAGTAATGAAGATATAGCTTTGTTCATCATCACTTGAAATTGTTTTTTCCTTCTGTTTTTAATCTTTCAAACACAAATAAGACTTTGGTTATTGTCTTTGCTATTAATCACAACTCAACACATTTACTCTTCCTTGACTATTTGAAACTGTCACAATCTGTCTGGAAAATAGTGCTCCACCATTGACAATTATGTTGAAGTTGGCTTCCATGCAGACCATGAAGCAGACCAAGCTACCCGAGCCATGCAAGTTGCTGCTGAAGCTCATGCTGATGTTTTGTTGCTTTCAAGTGGATGTTTTGCTACTTAGTTAGATGTGAACTAAGTTGTTAGCATACTTGATGTAATTAGGTTCTGATAGATTGATAAATCAGCTTTACCAAGTGTACAAGTTATGTTTATCAAGTTTCTAGGTTACTTAGTGGAGTTAGGTACATGTTTAGGTAATATTTTCATTTTTTTGACCAGCTGAAATGCTTGGTATATGTAATGGCTTTGTGCCTTTATTCATGGGAATGGAAAATCTTTCAAAATTCTTCTTCATTTGGTTTTACTTAAGCAATTTTGTTCATAAAACTCTAGCCGATTTTCTTGTTTGATTAGCAAGACATTGAACCTTATTGCTTAAGTTTCTGTCAAAGTTACACATTCTGTTTTCTTAGTTCCATCAAATTATCTGCATGAACATGGTTACTTATATTGCTTAAAACATATATGAGATAGAACTGAAAAGGAGATTGAAAACTAAGGCAAACCTATTCGGGGAGAGATATCGGACCTTCAACATGTTGGGGTCTTTCCATGAACTACCTCCCTAATCAGCAAATCACTATTGAAGTTCAATATATCAAAACATTTAGTTGCCAGTACAATTAAATGTGAATTAACAGACATATAAAGCAACCAAAAACATTCACTTACCTTGCATCAATAATTTCAAGCATTGGAGGCTAATGCCAATGGAAGAAATCTTTGCAGAAACATCATAAAAAAAATTATATGTTAAATTTTTGTAGTAGCATTCTATAATCATAAAAATTTTAAAATGTTAGAAATTTGTATTAATGAATTTTAATATACAAATATTGAAATATTGTAGCATTTATATTATGTCACTCAATATAATTATCAATATTTAGTATCTAATCTTACATCATAAATTTTTTATTTATTGATATTATGTTTATGAAACACCTCCTCTTATGATTACATCTATTTTGAATGAAACTCAATTATATTTAAACTTATTTTTTCTCTTTTTAAAATTAAAAATTTATAATTAACTCGTTTATGGTATACTCTCCTATGAGAAAAATGATCTCATTTTTAAATGTACAGAATAGGAAAAGTTTTAATTTTACTATAATTATCAAAATTTTTAGTTATAGAATTAAAAGAAAATGATGTGATGTGTTGAGAGTTATATTTCAAATTATCATTCATTAACATCATATATTCTCAAATTCAAACATTTTATTTTATATACAGAACAACGTCATTGTGTAAAATAAAAAATCAAACATGTAATTTAGGGATAAACAAAATAGAACTTGCAATGACACATGTTATGATACAATAATGGTTTTAACCCTTAATTAGTATCCAACATTTCTTACAATATAAGAGGTTTGAAAGTGGGGAGAAAAGCAATTTTAGTGGATTCATCCTCCCATCCTACATCTTTCCACCATCCCTCCTCTCCTTCAATGATAAGCCTCTGTCCTTTTGCACTATTGGAGTTTAGTGGCAGCTTCTTTAACATTGGGCATTCCATAATGCATACTTCCAGCAGCTGTGGGAAAGGCAGAGGATGGCAATATATTGTGCTTAATTTGTGCAGATGATATAGCGCCAAACGCTCGAGCTTAGAAAATAAGTTTGAATTTCCTTTTAGCTCAGCGACTTCACCAAGTTTTTCTTCACTGATGATTTCTTCTAAACCTTGGCATTCCAATATATATAGTTGTTCCAAATGTGGAGCAAAAGTTACCCAACTCACATCTTTCAAATGATTGCATTTGTCTACGGTTACATATCGAAGGCTATGGAAGCATCCTGCACCTTCAACTATGTTACGTTCGATCTTCACTTCCTCTAGATCCATACAACTCAAGAGCCTTAAAGTACATAGATTCTGCAGTTTTGCTAAAGCCATAATATTCAATGATCTTGAATCTCTGAAACCTAGAAGGCTTACATGTTCAATGGCACAGCTAAAGAACTTGTTGAACCTCGAAGCTTTTTCCAACTCCGAAGCGCATGTAAAAGTAAGAGTCAACACATTCAAATATTGTAAATGCTCCATTTCCTCCAAAACCAAACATCCAAAGCCACATCCCTCCATTTTCAGTACTTGCAACTTGGAGAAACTGGATATCAATTGTTGTGGGATCCTTTCTAGATCCACTGTCCACTCCAAATTCAAATATTTCAGCTTTGCTAGGGTCTTCAATTCGACTGGCAACTTTTTTATTCCTGTCCATGACAAATTGAGATGTTCTAGTGAAACCAACTTTGCAATTCCTACTGGAAATTCTTCCAACTTCTTATTATGGGACAAATCCAGAACCCTTAGCATCGGCATGAAATTAAAGAAATCATCCATGATTACCTTCAAATCATTCCTGCCAAGAAACAAAGTTTGGAGATTGGGACATTCCAATATCTCAGTTAGATTTTCAATTTGATTCTCCATCAGCGACATTCTTGTTACCTCTTCCCACTTTTTAGCTTTTGGTTGTTCCTTTAACTGAACACCTGATTTTGCAAAAAACTTCTCCTTCTCAGATTCACCAGCAATCCACAAAGCCATGTCACGAATCACATCGTGCATCTTTACATCAACATTAATTGGTCCTTTCCCCAATAAGCATGCGTCAATAAGAGAACCTATAATGAAATGTCCCTGGTTTCTAGCATTGCTCAAATTGGTATGCTCGTCCAAAAGTCCTTCCCCGATCCAACAATCTACTAGTTCATCTTCTTCGATGAGATAATCTTCTGGATATAAAGAACAATACAAGAAACAAGACCTGAACCTTTCATCAGGTAAACAGTCATAACTGAATTTTAACTTGGGATACATCTCTTTCCCTACCCCTGGCAACACAGAGGCAGTTGATTGCCTTAAAACTTCTGTAGCATATTCCCATTCTCGAGGGGTCTTCTTGGATGCCATGGCTCGCCCAATTGTAATGAGAGCAAGAGGTAGCCCTGCACACTCTGCAACCACCGCTTCAGCTAACTTGCAAATATCTGGATGCATTCGAAGGGTTTCTGATCCAACCTTCTCCTCGAACAGTTTGAAAGCTTCTCCTGGTGGCAAACATTCCACTCTGATATTATTATCCATGTTCGGTTGCATTTGACAGCACACGTCAAGACGACGAGTTGTGAAAATGATTTTAGAGCCATTTTCTTGTGTTGGAAGAGGTACCCCAGCTCTTGTGAGATCAAACCATTCCCATATATCATCCAACAACAATGCAAACTTCTTTTTACATAATACATTGAAGATGTCTTCAGCTTTCTCTTCAATAGATTTCAGACCCTCGGCCAGCAAGCCTATTCTTTCGGCAATCTGGTCCTGAACTTTCTTAATTGGCCGATCTTGCGATGCAACCGCCCAAATGACATGGTAATCATGGGACATGTCATGGAATTTGTTATTGATTTGGTTTAGGAGGGTTGTCTTGCCAACTCCTCCTAAACCATATATGCCAATAATTCCCACTTGTTCCTTTTGAAGACAGTTCCAAACCTGATTGAAATTGGACTCTAAGCCCACAGTTGGCTCAGAAGGTCGTTTAGTTGCGGAAGGAATTGGTGGCTTGCAGGCCACATCACTGAAATCTCCATTCTCCTTTAGGTGTTTTACCTCTTGGAGTATTCTGGCGATTTGCTTACCTAACTTGTGGGTGGACCTGGGATGCCTGGAACAACAACCTCCCATACGTAACTTTTCAACATGCTGAGGACTTTGGACAATCAGTTGATCAGCATCGGTTACCACACAATCAGCCCTCTGAAGCCAAAGATCAACTTGGGGTAGCCGCTTAAGTTGCTGCTCATGTTCCGCTGCCCTGACCCTGCTTGTCAGATCCCTCATGATCGCCTTCAATTCTTCCACTTCATTTTTTAAAGCGTGGAGGTTATCTTCGAGGTTGCATATATAACTTGCCTGTCTAGCAGCACAATCCCAGCAACGGGTAATGATGGTATCGAGTGAAAGTGAGATTGAAAAGATATTACCCATACCTGGTGTTGATTTTAGAAGAGTGAGTAGAACAATTTCAGGAAATAGAAGCAAGGAATAAATGGAAGAAGCTTATGGAGTTATATGAAAGATTGAGAATATAAGGGGGGGGAAACAGAGAGAAGCTGTTGGAAGTTCACATGATGCCAGAAAAATAAAAAAATAAAAAAATAAAAAGATGATAGTGAATATGATGAAAACGTGTGTAGATGTGAAAATGATTGAGTTGATTTCTGGTGGGAAGACACGCAATTTCTTACTTCAATTCAGAACATCAATAGTCAATACAATATATTTTAATTTAGTGATAGTTGGTGCAAAGTTGGTATATTATAAAAATCAGCATGTTGGGTCAACTTCCTAAGATAGAGGAACCTCAATTATTAAGATCCCATCAAAAAAGAAAGAGTAAGATGAGCATGTTGGGTAGAAACATGTGCAATTATTTAATATTCACTTCAGTGTCTACATATGTTTCAATATTTACAAATTATTCACAGGTTGGAATACATGTTTAATTTCATTTAAATATTGTATTGGATTCAATAATTATAACCCTTAAACTATGGAGAATCCTTCAAGATTGCATGATGGATATTTTTGAAGACTGAATCTCCATCATATCTCATCTTATTGGGCTTTATTAGTGTATTACCTTCGCTATTTTGTAGTTGCTGATTTTAAGGGATTGCATTGTATTCAATCAATAGTATGTTAGCAAGTCTAAATAGTTATATGTATCACTAGGCTTGTATAGGATTTGTACTTGAGAGTACTTTATTTATTCATTTTAAATTTTTATAGGACGATTTAGGAGCTTTAAGTACAGATATAAGAATTTTATACTTGAAAAATAATTCAAACAGAGTAGATTCAACTACCATCCAGATCATACCTCCAACCGTTCTGGCAACAAGAACAAGACAAGTCCCACCAGCCATATATTTGTTTGTGACTGTATCATCCTGGTCTTGATCCTCTTTCTGCTTCAGCAAAGTTTCCAACAATAAAGGAATAGCAGACAATAAAGCCTTCTTAGGAATACCAGAATGGGAAGGTCCAGAGTCACCACTTTCAGGACTCTCAAGCTCCTGAAGTTCAATCTCTTCACCACAGACACAGCTCCAGAACTCAATTGCTTGGAGAGCTAAAGTCTCTTCATCGCCCTTTACAGCATTTGATGGAAGCTGAAATAGTGTTTGCATTTAAGGCTCATCTCATTCTCAAAGTTGATCTCTTCAAAAGCTCCAAGGCATTGTACAGAGCCTTGGTTGGTGCAACCTGAACTTGAGGACCATGTTCAGCTAGCCATATCCCTTGAAAAGCTGCACTGAGAACAGCATTAACTACATCTTGAACAAGGTTGTCATGAGATATCTCTTCACAAGCCAAAACCCCAATGAGAGAAATAAGCAAACAAATAAAGTAGGGGTGTGCCTTATAAAAACCCAATATTATTGCTTTGAATGTGATGTAGCTCCTCAATGCCCCTTGCTTTGCTTAATAACATTTGCAGCAATCCACAATAGGACTTAAAATTAAGGCCCAATGGTGCCCCTTATACAAAGAACTGAAAATGAAACAGATAATCCATCGAATACATGGGAATCATTAAAGGTGCAACATATAAGAAAATCTAAGCAAGACATGGAATATCAAGTCTCGACGCTTATACAGATGCTGGTGGCATAATCTTACTCTTTCAAGCCGCCAACCAAGGTGAGCATGGATTGTTGTTACCCCATTGCGTCATTCAATTGTAATTAACCTCGGGGATCAGCTAGAGACACGCAACTCAATTTTCAACATGAATTAAGTAGATGGGGTTGGAGGGGGAAAAAAACTAAATTACGAGTTGGACCGGTCCAATTCGTCTCTATCACTAGAAAATTGGTAAGGTAACACTTATTCCCTAAATTTGATTTTTTTTTTAATTTAGTTTTAATTTTTTTTGTAGCATTAGTCATTGACAAATTTACCCAATTTTGATCATGTGATGACTTGATAATTTGATATTGTGTTATATCATCACCTAAAAATTATAATTTTTAAAAAAAATTAGGTGATAATGTGACATAATCTCAAAATGCTAAGTCATCAAATAGACCAAAACACATTGCTAAGTTCAAGTACTAACGAGGACCAAAAAAAATTCAGAAACTAAATTGAGAAGAGTTATCAAGTTCAAGAATTAACTATTGATTAACATAAATAAAAGGGTTCAACTAACCTGGTTGGTTTTGGTTGAGTTCATTTTGATTTTAAACTTTTTGAATCTTTTGGATTCAAAAGATTTTAAATTTGAATTTTTGTTGGCGTCATTTTACAATCGTCCCCAAATTTAGAATTCTCAACACCATTAAAATTCTTAATTAAATTTAGGTTTATTACATTGCTTCTTCTTCTTTCTTTTTTTGAATTAAATTAGAATGTAAAGTCAATAAATTTAACATGAACTTTTTAACAATATTAATAACTGCACTCAAATTTTTAAATTCGAAAAATAAAAACTATTTCCAAAAATACTTAAATGTAGCCCTTAAATTTGAATTCTATAACTCCACCAAAAAAATAATAATTAACACTCGTTTTGGGTTGGATCAAGAACCATACTTATTTTTATCCATGCAATCTATTGAATTTAAAGATGTGAAAATTTTTATTCGTTAAATTTTGTATTAATCCCTATAATTTGTGAAAGTTTTGAATTTAATTCCTATATATTAATTTGGTCATCTGTAATTCTAGTACTTTTTAAATTTTAAAATTTTAATCCTTACCAAACGACAAATATTAAATTCTATTGCTTCCAAAAATATGATGCACCGAATATATTATCCTATGTATAATGTCATATCAACTTGTTATCCACAAATATTACTCACTAAAAATATAATTAATGGATTAATTATTATCATTTGCGTCAACACTAGAATTTCAAAAAATATATAGGATTTAGAATAATCCAATTAGAGAATACTTATCAATTCTACAATTGTAAGTATAATACAAGACTAACAATTAGATTTAACTACTACAGTTTAGATGCTAAAATTGATCAATTCAAAAAGTAGAGAAACTAAAAATATTAGAAGGAAATTGCACCAGCTAGGAATCGAACCCCGCGAGTTTGTATTCTACCACTACACCACCAGTGCTTATTGTCTAATTGGTGGTTAAAATACTTTTAGCTATGTACAAAGATAAACACTGTTGCTAACAAAATAAGGTATGACCGAATTTTAGCCCTTTCTAATCTCTAAAATTTTATAGAATTTAGTTATTGTATTTTATTTTATTTGAAATTTTAATCCGTTTATT
The DNA here is from genome assembly GCF_007990345.1 of Gossypium hirsutum. Taxonomy (NCBI): domain Eukaryota; kingdom Viridiplantae; phylum Streptophyta; class Magnoliopsida; order Malvales; family Malvaceae; genus Gossypium; species Gossypium hirsutum. The sequence continues at coordinate 1,293,178 of NC_053437.1, read as the reverse complement.
AATATATATATTGTTTAAATTACCATTTTAATTGCTTCAATCAGTTTTGTAGTCTAATTTAATTGGTTTTAAACAGTCCGTAAATCAAGTAAGCTAGTCCTTTTCTCCATACTAATATCACGAATGATTCTTAGTCCAAACAATCAGTTTCAATTTAAACAATATAATTTTAATCAAAACTCGATTTCTTTAACATAATTTTTTTATATAAATATAACTTTTACATACTTTTTTTCATCAAAAGTAAACCAGAGATTACTAAACTTTCTTAAAAGAAAGCAGCAAAAGAGCAAACAAAAAAAGCCAGGGAATATTATAGAAGCCTTGGCATCGACAACGATTATCCTATGAACTAAACCAATTACGCCCCAATTGTAAGCCATACAATTAAACAAAAACAACACCAACAACCTATGCCATTAAAATCATGAATCCTAGTTACCTTTCAGATTGGTGTTTCTAAATACCTTTTGCTTCAAGATTTGTAGAAGAAGAGTTACATATATGCAAGTCAAATTTGCTGTAATGCTTTCAACTTTAATCCCTATGGGGCATCAGTTCATGGCCAACCTCAATATAGTCTTTCATCAGCTGTGGAAATGCACAAAAGAAACACAACCAAACAAAAATGAATAAGTTAAAGCTAAAATATATAAATCCAAAAGTAGGTAAAAGTAATCGAGGCTCATATACTAGGAGTCAGATTGCATTTTACATCTTTACCGGAAAAAAAAGAACAAATCAATTCCTATATGTTGAATCAAAGAGCAAATCAGTTCTTTCTGGCAATGCTACAAATGTACATGGACTGGTTTTTAACATAGAAATAGATAAAATTTTTAACAGAATTACTTTTTTATCTAAAGTAGAGGAGCTAATTTGTCATTTTCCAAGTAAAATAAGCAAAATATAATTCGACTCCTAGTACGACGCATCCATAATAATTTTACTCCCGAAAGTACCTTCCAATCCTTAAAGTCAAATCTGAAAACAAAGTGATTGTAAACAACTTCTTTTGATGCTATTGCTAGCAGTAGGAGCATTCTTTGGTGCTAATAGAATAGAAGTAGTTAGATTCTTAAAATTGAATAATAAACAAAAAGCTTTGGAAATGGGACTATAAATTGAAATTTTAGAAGTATCTTACAGACTAAATGAATGCATTTTTCATCCAGTTTAATATCAGCACGACCATCTTTGACTAGAAATGATAATGCAAATATGATTTCCACTGTTTGTGCAAAAGAGTTCCCGTTTAGTACCAACTGTTCGAGCCTCACGATTCTGTGTTTCCTTAGAATGTCAAACATGGTTGCCATATTGATATCTGTATTTGTCTTCTTCTTTATATTCGTATCATCAACCTACAATAATTTTGACCAAAAGAAATGAACTATATGAGATGAATGTAAAAACTAAAAAGGTTGTGTTTTTATGTGTTACACTTTGTTGTACGTCACCATTATGCTTGGAAGTCCTAACTAGGTCAATCACCATGCACGGAGATCTCACCTTACCAAATGATACAAGAGTATGGAAACATGTTAACCAAATGTACAAGATTATTGACACATGTGCTTAACATGATATACACGTGACCCTTATGTACACGTTTGTCCCAAAAGACTTAATGGTTATATATAAACTTTCCCTATGACCTAGTAAAAGACAAGGAAAACCCAAGAGAAATGGGGAGTTCCTTTCATCTTCCTCTTGGAATCCATCAAGAGCTCCCATAGTCAGGAACACCTCCAACCCCCATTCATCTATAAGTTTCTTGGTCTCCGAGTGAACCATCGTCAACCATTAAACCCATGTTTTTTCAGCTCTTGTTTATTTCTAAAGCATCTATGTATGACACTTATGTATGACTCTCTGTTGAGTTTAGTTCCCATGCAAAGGTGGCCATGCATGACATGCAAGGTGGCCATGCAAGAAGAAAATGTAGCAGGCATTCGAGCCTTGGTCTGCAGGAGCTGAAGCCTGAAGCTTGAAGCTTCCGATCCACTTGCTGTTTTTAGTTGCATTTTGATTATTTTGTAATCTAGTTCATGTTGAACTAAGTAGGTAAATGTTTTGATATTGATTGACTGAAAAGTCAGCAAAGCAAGTTGTACAAGCTAATCTTGTAAGTTTCAATGCAAAATTAGTGGTGTTAGGTAGTTGATTAGGTGATTACTTGTTTGTCTTACTTGTTGACTGATATATGTAATGGCTTAATGCCTTGCTGATATGTTAATGAAATATATCAGCTCTTTTCATTCAAAACTCTCTCTCATTTTTTTGTTTTCCATTCGCATTTGTTGCTGTTCTTACTTCTGAGTTTGTTTTTTCAGCAAGGCTCGAGGCTTGCTATCCAAGCAAGATTCAAAACAGTCTGTTGCTGCCTCTTGCACCAACAATTGGTATCTAGAGCTTACTTCTTAAGGGATCTGTTACACAAATCTATGGCTTCATCAAGCTTTTCACCAGCTGCACCTCAAGTCTTCAATGGAGAAGGCTACCACATATGGGTGGTCAAAATGAAAATCTACCTGCAGGCTTTTGATCTGTGGGAGGTGGTCAACTCAGATGTTGAACCAGAGCCACTTAGAGCCAATCCAACAGTGGCTCAAATCAGGCAGCATGCTGATGAGAGAACCAAGAGGCATAAGGCCATGTCTTGCATCCAAAACTCAGTGTCAGATGTGATCTTCACAAGGATTATGGCCTGTGAGACTCCAAAACAGGCCTGGGACAAGCTTAAGGAGGAGTTTCAAGGCACTGAGAGGACAAGGCAACAACAGCTGTTGAATTTAAGAAGGGATTTCGAGAATCTGAAGATGAAGGAAGAAGAAACAGTGAAGCAGTATGCAGATAGAATCATGGCAGTGGTTAACAGTATAAGGCTCCTTGGTGAGCACTTTGATGAGGCAAGGATAGTGGAGAAAGTCCTCTCCACTTTTCCTGAGAGATATGAGGCCAAGATATCCTCTCTAGAGGACTCAAGAGACCTTGCAAGCATCTCCTTGACTGAGCTAATTAACACCTTTTATGCTCAGGAACAAAGAAGAGTTAGCAGAGCTGAAGATCACCAGGAAGGTGCATTCAATGCCAAGGCTAGAGAAGCCTCGAGCATCAATGCTCCAAGAGGCAAAAAGCCTTGGAAAAGCAGGCCTAAGCCTGATGCTGTAAGGAGCAATGACCAGCCCTGCAGACATTGCAAGAGGCCAGGTCATCCAGAAGACAGATGCTGGTTCAGGTCAGATGCAGTATGCCAACACTGCAAGAAGAAAGGCCATGTTGAGAGGGTTTGTAAAAACAAAATCAAGTCAATGCAGGGTCGATTTCAACAACCAAAGGTTGAAGCTCGAGTAGCTGAGGACAGTAGTGACCAAGAAGAGCAGGTCTTTGCTGTTTCTTGCTTAGCTGCTGAGAAGAAAAGCTCAAAAGGGTGGCTATTGGACAGTAGCTGCACCAACCACATGTCACCAGATGCATCTTTGTTCAAAACCTTGGACAGAAGCTGTAAAACCAAGGTTAAGGTTGGAAATGGTCAGTTTATAAAAGCTGAAGGAAGAGGAGAAGTGCTGATATGCACCCCTACAGGCAACAAAGTCATCTCAAATGTCCTGTTGGTACCTGAGATTGACAAAAACCTTCTCAACATAGCTCAATTGCTCGAGAAAGGCTATTCTGTTGTGTTCAAGGACAAACAGTGCCACGTTGCTGATCCAAGTGGATCAAGCCTTATGACAGTCACAATGACTGACAAATGCTTTGAAGTGCACTGGCCAAATGACTCAAATTCAGCTTATACAGCCTCCATAAATGATTCCAAGCTTTGGCATCAAAGGCTCGGGCATGCCAACTTCAGATCATTGGCTCGAATGGCCAAAGAGGGCTTGGCAGAGAATTTCACCAGCTCAGTAGAGCATGATGATGTGTGTGAAGTTTGCCAGATGGGGAAACAGGCAAGACTGCCATTTCCTACAAATTCAGCTTGGAGAGCTACTGATAGACTGCAGCTGGTGCACTCTGATGTATGTGGCACAATGAGGACTGAATCACTCAGCAAAAACAGGTATTTCATCCTCTTCATTGATGATTTTACAAGGTTTTGCTGGATTTTCTTCTTAAAACACAAGTCTGAGGTAGCTCAAGTGTTTGTGAAGTTTATAACTGCTGTAGAGACAGAAACAGGTTACAAGCTGAAATCGATAAGGTCAGACAATGGCACTGAGTACACTTCAGCTCAGTTTCAAGCCGTTTGCAATGATGCTGGTATCAAACACCAGCTTACAAATGTCTACACACCTCAGCAGAATGGGGTATCAGAAAGAAAGAACAGAAGCTTGATGGATATGGCCAGGTGCCTGCTGTTTGAGAAGAAACTGCCCAAAACCATGTGGGCCGAGGCAGTAAACACTGTTGTCTACCTTCAGAATAGGCTTCCTACCAAAGCCCTTGCATCCAAGACATCTTTCGAGGCTTGGTTTGGTTTCAAGCCTTCCTTGGCACACCTGAAGGTGTTTGGTTGCCTGTGTTATGCACAAATACCAGCAACAAAGAGAGACAAGCTCTCTGAAAGGGCTCAACCAGGTGTTCTAGTAGGCTATAGCTCAGTTAAGAAGGGCTACAGGGTGCTGGATCCTTTGACAAACAAAGTCCAAGTGAGCAGAGATGTTATCTTTGATGAGAAGGCTTGCTGGAATTGGGAAAAGAGTGAACCAGAAGCTGCTTCAGAAGACCTGATGCCTAATCAAGCTGAACTCGAGCAGCTTGGTCCTGAGATGGATGTTGATGATGTGCCTGTGAGAGGCACAAGGCCCCTAGATGAGATTTATGAAAGAGCACAAGTTGCTATAGCAGAACCTAGTAGTTTTGAAGAAGCTGAGGCAGATAAAGGTTGGAAACTGGCTATGGTTGATGAAATCAACATGATTGAAAAGAACCAGACATGGGAGCTGGTTAATAAACCTGCTGGAAAGAAAACCATTGGAGTAAAATGGGTCTATCGAGCAAAACAGAATGCAGATGGCAGTTTGAACAAGCTGAAAGCCAAGCTTGTTGTCAAAGGATTTAGCCAAAGGTATGGTCTGGACTACCTTGAAACCTTTGCACCAGTAGCCAGGCTTGACACAGTCAGAATGATAGTTGCCTTAGCTGCTCAACATCAGTGGACCATTCATCAGCTTGATGTTAAGTCTGCATTTCTCAATGGTTTCCTGGAAGAAGAGATCTACATCGAGCAGCCTCAAGGATTTGTGATCACTGGCAAAGAACACATGGTGTACAGGCTGAAAAAGGCCTTGTATGGCCTGAAGCAGGCTCCTCGAGCCTGGTATGCTCGAATTGATTCCTACTTGCTCAGTTTGGAATTCAAGAGGAGTGTCAGTGAACCAACATTGTATGTGAAGAAAAATCAAGCTGAGACTCAGCTTATCTTGTCACTCTATGTTGATGACTTGTTAGTAACAGGAGGAGACAAGAACATGCTGCATGATTTCAAGAAGAAAATGATGGAAATGTTTGAGATGTCTGATTTAGGGAAAATGAACTACTTCCTGGGAATGGAAGTAAAACAAACAGCAAATAGAATCTTTCTCAGCCAGAGTTCCTTTGCTATGCAAGTTTTAAATAAGTTCTCTATGAAGAACTGCAAGCCAACAAGTACACCAATGGCTGTTGGAATGAAGCTATCGAGGCAGGAAATTGGTGAACCAGTTTGCGAGACCAAGTACAAGAGTCTCATAGGTAGTCTATTGTATTTAACTACAACAAGGCCAGACATTATGTTTGCAATTAGTGTGCTATCCAGATACATGAATTGCTGTAACAGTCTGCACTTCCAAGCAGCTAAACGAGTACTTAGGTACATCAAAGGCACCATTAACCATGGTGTGATGTTCAAAAGAGCTGAAAACATGAAGTTAATAGGGTATGTTGATAGTGATTGGGCTGGATCAAGTGATGACATGAGAAGCACATCTGGATATGCATTCAACCTTGGATCAGGCATGTTTTGCTGGAGTTCTAAAAAGTAAAGTTTGGTGGCACAGTCAACAGCAGAAGCTGAATATGTTGCTGCTGCATCTGCTGTAAACCAAGCCATATGGCTTAGAAAAATCTTAGCTGATCTAAACCAAATTCAAGAAGGAGCAACAGAGATCTACTATGACAACAAATCTGCTGTTGCAATTGCAAAGAATCTTGTCTTCCATGGTAGAACAAAACACTTCAACATCAAGCTACATGTCATAAGGGAGACGGAGCAAGCTCGTGAAATCGAGCTGGTTCATTGCAATTCAGAAGTGCAAATTGCTGATATCTTTACAAAGGCACTCAATGTGTCCAAATTTGTTAAATTCAGAAGGGAATTAGGCATCACTAGCATGGAAACTAAGGAGGAGTGTTGAGTTTAGTTCCTATGCAAAGGTGGCCATGCACGACATGCAAGGTGGCCATGCAAGAAGAAAATGTAGCAGGCATTCGAGCCTTGGTCTGCAGAAGCTGAAGCCTGAAGCTTGAAGCTTCCGATCCACTTGCTGTTTTTAGTTGCATTTTGATTATTTTGTAATCTAGTTCATGTTGAACTAAGTAGGTAAATGTTTTGATATTGATTGACTGAAAAGTAAGCAAAGCAAGTTGTACAAGCTAATCTTGTAAGTTTCAATGCAAAATTAGTGGTGTTAGGTAGTTGATTAGGTGATTACTTGTTTATCTTACTTGTTGACTGATATATGTAATGGCTTAATGCCTTGTTGATGTGTTAATGAAATATATCAGCTCTTTTCATTCAAAACTCTCTCTCATTTTTTTGTTTTCCATTCGCATTTGTTTCTGTTCTTGCTTCTGAGTTTGTTTCTTCAGCAAGGCTTGAGGCTTGCTATCCAAGCAAGATTCAAAACAGTCTGTTGCTGCCTCTTGCACCAACACTCTCAAAGACTCTTCCAAGTAAATGGAAAAGCTTAGAGAAATATGAAGATGCCTGTGTTAGACGGTATTCGTAACATTCACAACCGAGCACAACACTCACATCCAAATTCTTCTTAACATAGTTACACAAGAATGTCAGTGCTAAAGTGATTAGCATTAAAGACCAAACTCCACCAATATTTTACATGAAATGCCAACAAGGAATGAAAAACTACATGAACCATCTTTCTTCAAATAATGCAAGCTTCTTTAGCGATTATTGTATGAACAAAGATTATACACCTCAAACAACATTTCATACCTCTGCAGACTGCTCGTTTTCTACCAGTCTGGCGCGTTTTCGTCTGGCTTTCCTTTGCTTCATTTGTGTATCCATAGGCCCAATCCTGAAATAATGAAAACAATAAATACATACAACTATTAAAAAACTATAAAGTGCAAAATCATAATATCACATTTGCTATACATGGTACGACATCCACGACTGCTCCTCGAAGCATCTAAAAATTCGATCCCAATCTTCTTCCAATCTATCAAGGTTCTGCCGTCCGGTCTACTGCTTTGTTTCGCAAAGTCTCTAACAAGAGAGTCGACAAAATCCGATATCGTAATCCCATCGTCGTTCGTTGCTTTGATAGAGGTAAGCAATGTGTTTGTGATGTCCAAAAGGGCCTCAGCATCAGCAATTTGTTCTTTAGGTTTAAGAACTGGAAATTTTACAAATCAATGAAAAACAGAGGAAAACTAAAAACTAAGATTCAACGAACTAGATATCGTAAAGATAATAGAAAATGCAGAGGACAGTACCGAATTGTTGTCAGCTCTCTAAGTCATTAACAATCGACTTGAATTTAGCAGAATCGATACTAGAATGATCATTTCTTTCATCTGCGAACAAAATTACAACACATTAGAAATATATATTCAGCAAATAAAGAAACTAAAGATCAGAATCAAATTACTTTTTTTTTTACTTTTTTTTCTTTTGAACTAAACGCTTAACAGTTTACTATATATATATATATATATAAATTTAAAATATATTCGAAAAAATTTTAACCGCGCTTTTTATATTTCAAGAAAAAAAAAGGCTACATTCAAATATTAGATATGAATAATAATTTTTTTTAAAATAATCTGTGAATATAAGGTTTATACATGTTTAAGTCAGGTGTTAATTGAATTAAAACTTAATTAATTATAATAAAAACTTTTTAATGGGATGAAATTATCAATATTTAGTATCTAATCTTACATGATAAGTTTTTTATTTATTGATATTGTGCTTATGATAACATGTATTTTTAATGAAAGTCAATTATATTTAAACTTAATTTTTCTCTTTTTAAAATTACAAATTTATAATTAACACATTTACAGTATACTCACCTATAAGAAAAATTCTCATTTTTAAATATATAGAATAGGAAAAATTTTAATTTTACTATAATTATCAAAATTTTTAGTTATAAAATTAAAAGAAAATGATGTGATGTTGAGAGTTATACTTCGTAATATATTCTCAAATTCAAAAATTTCATTTTATATAAAGGAAAACGTCATAGTCTAAAATAAAAAATCAAACTACATGTAATTTAGGGATAAACAAAATAGAACTTACAGTGAGATATGCTATGATACAACATGGGCTTTCAGCTTTAATTAATATCTAGCATTTCGTAGATTATCGAGGTTTGAAGAATGGGAGAAAAGCAATTTTAGTGGATTCATCCTCCCATTCTACATCTTTCCACCATCCCTCATCTCCTTCAATGATGAGCCTCTGTCCTTTTGCACTATTGGAGTTTAGTGGGAGCTTCTTTAACATTGGGCATCCTATAATGTATACTTCCTTCAGCTGTGGGAAAGGCAGAGATGGCAATATATAGTCTTTAGTTTGGGCCGATTTCCTAGAAACAAAGCCTTGAGCTTAGAAAATAAGTTTAAATTTCCTTTTAGCTCAACGCCTTCACCAAGTTTTTCTTCACTGATGATTTCTTCTAAACCTTGGCACTGCAATATATACAATTGTTCCAAATGTGGAGCAAAAGTTATCCAACTCACAGCCCTCAAATGATTGCATCCAGATAGGGTTACAGATCGAAGGCTATGGAAGCATCCTGCACCTTCAATTATGTTACTTTCGATCTTCACTTCCTCTAGATCCATACAACTCGAGAGGCTTAAAACACATAGATGCTGCAGTTTTGCTAAAGCCATAATATTCAATGATCTTGAATCTCTGAAATCTTCAAGGTTTACAGCTTCAATGGCACAGCTAAAGAACTTGTTGAACCTCGAAGCTTTTTCCAACTCCGAAACGCATCTAAAAGTATGAGTCAACACATTCAAATATTTTAAATGCTCCATTTCCTCTAAAACCAATAAACATCCATAGCCACATCCCTCCATTTTCAGTACTTGCAACTTGGAGAAACTGGATATCAATTGTTGTGGGATCATTTTTAGATCCGCTGTCCACTCCAGATTCAAATACTTGAGCTTTGCTAGGGCTTTCAATTCGACTGGCAACTTTTTTATTCCTGTCCGTGACAAATTAAGATGTTCTAGTAAAACCAACTTTGCAATTCCTACTGGCAATTCTTCCAACTTCTTATTATGGGACAAATCCAGAACCCTTAGCATCGGCATGAATTTAAAGAAATCATTGATGATTACCTTCAAAAGATTACTCCTAAGAAACAAAGTTTGGAGATTGGGACATTCCAACATCTCAGTTAGATTTTCAATTTGATTATTCATCAGCGACATTCTTGTTACCTCTTCCCACTTTTCAGCTTTCGGTTGTTCCTTTAACTGAACACCAGATTTTACAAAAAACTTCTCCTTCTCAGATTCACCAGCAATCCACAAAGCCATGTCGCGAATCACATCGTGCATCTTTACATTAACATTAAATCGCCCTTTCTCCAATAAGCATGCGTCAATAAGAGAACCTATAATGAAATGTCCCTGGTTTCTGGCATTGCTCAAATTGGTAATCTCGTCCAAAAGTCCTTCCCCGATCCAACAATTTACTAGTTTATCTTTCCCGATGGGATAATCTTCTGGATATAAAGAACAATACAAGAAACAAGATCTGAACCTTTCATCAGGTAAATAGTCATAACTGAATTTTAACTTGGGAGACATCGCTTTCCCTACCCCTGGTAACACAGAGGCAGCTGATTGCCTTAAAACTTCGGTAGCATATTCCCATTCTCGAGGGGTCTTCTTGGATGCCATGGCTCGCCCAATTGTTATGAGAGCGAGAGGCAGCCCTGCACACTCTTCAACCACCGCTTCAGCTAACTTGCAAATATCTGGATGCATTCGAAGGGTTTCTGATCCAACCTTCTCCTCGAACAGTTTGAAAGCTTCTCCTGGTGGTAAACATTCCACTCTGATATTATTATCCATGTTCGGTTGCATTTGACAGCACACGTCAAGACGACGAGTTGTGAAAATGACTTTAGAGCCATTTTGTTGTGTTGGAAGAGGTACCCCAGCTCTTGTGAGATCAAACCATTCCCATATATCATCCAACAATAATGCAAACTTCTTTTTACATAATACCTGGAAGATGCCTTCAGCTTTCTCATCAAGGCTCTTAGATTTCCAACCTTCATTAGAAAGGCCTATTCTTTCGGCAATTTGATCCTGGACTCTCTCAATTGGCCGATCTTGTGATGCAACTGCCCAAATGACATGGTAATCATGGGTAGTATCATGGAATTTGTTATTGATTTAGTTTAGGAGGCTTGTCTTGCCAACCCCTCCTAAGCCATATATGCCAATAATTCCCACTTGTTCCTTTTGAAGACAGCTCCAGACCTTGTTGAAATTGGACTCTAAACCCACAGTTGGCTCACTAGGTCTTTCAGTTGCAGAAGGAAGTGGTGGCTTGCTGGCCACATTACTGAAATCTCCATTCTCCTTCTGGTCTTTCACCTCTTGGAGTTTTTTGGCAATTTGCTTCCCGAACTTGATGCTGGACCTAGGATGAGTGGAGCAACAACCTCCCATACATAGATTTTCAACATGCTGAGGACTTTGGACAATCAGTTGATTAGCATCGTTTATCAGAGTTTCTGCCCTCGAAAGCCAACCCTCAACTTGGTTTAGGCACTTAAGCTACTGCTCATCTTCAGCAATTCTGACCCTGCTCACCAGATCACTCCTGAGCTCCTTCAGTCCTGCTACTTCAGCTTGGAAAGCATGGAGGTTATCTTCGATGTTGCATATGTAACTTGCTTGTCCAGTAGCACAATCCCAGCAACGGGTAATGATGGGATCGAGGGAAAGTGAGATTGAGAAGATATTACCCATACCTGGTTTTGATTGTAGAAGAGTGAGTTCAACAATTTCCGGAAATAGAAGCAAGGATTAAATCAAAGATGCTTATGGGGTTCTATGAAAGTTTGAGACTACAAGGGGGTGAAAAACAAAGACAAACTGTTAGAAGTTCACATGCATTTTGATACCAAAAAAAGGAAAAAGATAGTGAATATGATGATAATTACAGTAAAGTATGTAAAATCATTGACTTGGTGGGATGACTTGTTAATACCCAATTTGCCCGGCCCAATTTTATAAAATAAATAAAACTAAATATAAAAACCCAATAACACAGTCTAGTTTTTTTTTACATTAGCAAGCCTAAATCCAAGTAGGCCTAATGCCTATAACCAGAAAACCCGAATGGCCCAATTACAGAGGCCTGATACCTAGCCCAACAGCAAACAAACCTTAGCCGTAGCAGCATCCGACTCCAGGCGCTGCAGCAACCAGGGCTCTACGTGCATGTGCACCTCTTCCATGGTCTCCATACTTGCGGAAAAAAGGGATCCAAATGACAAACCAAAGCAGCAAAAAGAAGAAACGGACTAACAACAAGAAAAATAACAGATTTACAGCGAAAAATTGTAATGGGAGATAAAAAATAATAATAATAATAGGAAAAGAGAGATTTTGATTTTTCTTTTTGGCTATATAAAAGCAAAACACGGATTTGTAAAGGGGATACGAAAATCGATTCAAAAAAATCAATAAAAAATATAGCAGTGAGTTTTTAAGGTGATTTACTTTTCTCTTTCGATTTCTCTGTTTCTTTTTATTATTTATCGTTCATTCGTTGTGTGTTAAAAAAAATCAATTAGAAAACAGAAATTACCTGAAGTGTTGAATCTCTGCCTGCTCCGTCGCGATCGGAGCCCTCGCGAGGTTCGGGAAGCCCCAAAACGAGGTCGTATAATGCCACACCGATCAGTGACCCGCGCGATCCGACCCGAGGGGAGGATTCGCGCGTTTTGTCCTAGGGGTAAATTTGCGCAAATGGTCCTCTCTCTTTTGTGGCGTGTTCAAATAAGTTCTTTTCTTTTTTAAAAAAAAATTTCGCCCTTTAATTCGTTTTTCATTTTATTTTAGTCCATGTTGCAACACAGCATTTTGGAGGGTTGGGAATATTTCCAAATTAACCCTCCATGTCATTCGCGCATTGCACATTGGCCCTTATTTTGTTTTATTTACATTATTCCCCGATTAATTTCGTTTTAGTTGCAATCTAATCCTTTTTTTGTGTTTTTTTTTTATTTTTTAAATTATTTTAATATTTTCATTAATATTAGGATCATTGTTGTTTTTATTATAATTATTATTATTACTACTTTCATTATTATTAATATTATTACTATTATTGCTATTATTGATAATATTATTTGCTTATATATTTTCCTATTATATATACATTACTTTATTTTATATGTATTATTGTTTTAAGTTACTTTTAAAATCTTATATGTTTTTACCTTTTTATAATATACTATTATTAATATTATTTGAATTTATTTTATTCTACAATATATTTTCTCTAAATTCATTCATTACATATTTTTAGATTTGTATAAATATTTTTTTTACGTAATACTATTTATGTATACATATTTCATATTAAATTATTTTCATTATACATACATAATCTATTGTTAATTTCGTATTATTATATAGATATTTTATTTCTTTCAAATATTTTAACATCTTTAATTCATTTCAACTTATTTTAATATTGTTAATTTATTTAAATTTATTTTAATATTTTAATTTATATATATTAAATTTATTTCTTAAATTATGCTTAAATTTGTATATTTCGTTAGTGTTTATGTAAAATTTCTTGATTTTAATTAGTTTCCATTTATTAGCCAATGTGGGTATTTACATGAGATTATTGTTGCTATGTGTATTACTTGCTTGTATTTATCTACCGTTCATTTGATTAATGTATAATTTATTTACAAATTATCCTTTTGTGTTGCATATTGTCATTTAATCACCGTACATTTTTCATTCAAGGATTTATAAAATAAGACTCGGTATCCAAGATTCTCGAGAAGATTGTGCCCTAACTTACTGGGCCTCAATCTTCCTCCTTGAATTTAAGTAACCGAGTATTCATTTTTCAATTAAAGCAAAGATTCCAAATTAAAGCTTATCTCGACGATTCAAAATGTCGTGTCCTAACTTATTGGATGTAACATTCTATTATCTCGAGACGAGGTTTTAAATAAAGGCAAACTTGTGTGTCGTCTTTGAAACTTCAAGGAGTTGCGCCCCAACTTACGGGGTTTTGATTTCTTCATTGAAGCAAGAAGACTGAATTTTTTAGTTTTCAAAATAATAAATTTCAATAAAGATTTTTTAAAGGGGAATCACTTTTTAATCTTTTCGAATTTTTGACGTTCGACTTTAAGACATTAAATAATCAATTCGGTACCAATTTTGGGCATTACGAGGGTGCTAATCCTTCCTCGTACGTAATTGACTCTTGAACTCGTTTTTCTGAAACTTGTAGACAAAAATCATTTTTAAGGTGATTCGATCACACATCAATAAAAGATTGGTGGCGATTCTAATTTTCATTTTTTTTAGGTCAACACGACTAATCAAAAAGTGGTTTCGACCGCTTGCATTGCACGCAGCTCTCTTTTATCCCACTTTATTTGGTTTTGACCCAATGGGTCCATTGTACGACATCTTTTGTGTGCAGTGGATACCATGTGCAATTTATTATTCTTTTGGAAGTTCACATGATGCCAGAAAAATAAAATAATAAAATAATAAAAAGATAGTGAAGGGCAAAATACCAAAAAAGCCACTTTTTTAAAAAAATTACCGAAATGGGCCCGGTATTTTATTATTTACAGGAATGGGCCCTTTTCCCTTAAATCGCATCCACATCAGCGCGATGTCAGGGGACGTGCCAGAAAATTGCGGCCATGTCAGCTCGCTTTGCTGACGTGGTAACAAATCGCGTCCACGAAAGCGCGATTTGTGTCCACATCAACAAAGCACGCTAACGTGGACGCGATTTGTTGCCACGTAGCGCGCCCCTGGGGACGTGATTTGCCCGTTTTTCCCACGTTATGTTTTTGGATTTTAGGGTTTTGGGTTTAGGATTTTTAAGATTTTAGGGTTTTGGAGAAAAAAGTAAACAAATAAGGGATTATGGTTTAGGGTTTCCTAATTAAATTAATTATAATTTATTCAAATTTGGATTACGTTTCGTGTTTATGGGTTTTTAAGATAAAATCAAAGCAGAATGCTTTATCAGAAGGATTTCTGAAGTCCCGCCCACGTGTACGCGCTTTTGCTACAGTAGGTCTTGGAAAAATAATTTTGAGTTGATGTTTCTGAGCAAATAGTATAAAAAACATCGGGGGAGTCGTCTGATGACTGGGATTTCTTTCTCTCTAGGTTAAGGAGGCATGTGTGCCCCCAACCTGATATCTGTGTTATTTCAGATCGGGGCGCCGGTATACTAGCTGCATTTGATCGACAGGGAAGCTTATAGCAGCGCACATACTATCGATATTGCCTAAGACACGCTGCTTCTAACTACTACAGGAAATATCTATCTAAGAGCGAACGACGACAAGTGACCAACTTGGGTATTTAGTCTATATCTGAGTTATTTCGTTTGTAAATTTGAATTAGTTTTATTGGTAGTTTCACGAGATGTTGGCAATTTTACGTTCAATTAACTGAGAAGGGGCGGACTACCTTTGTAACATACGTTTCGAACAGTGGGCACAAGCATACGACAGCGGCCTACAATATGGTCATATGACGTCAAACCTAGCTGAATGCATAAATTCTGTTCTTAAAGAAACGCGTCATCTACCGATAACATCAGTTGTGCGAGAGACATATTTTCGTTTGGCGGCGCTATTTCCAAAGCGAGCAGCAAGTTATGCAGGCCAGATTGAGGGAGGCCATGTATGGTGCAGTAAGGTAGTTCAAGAAATTAACAAGGCCAAGGCGCGGGCAAACACCATGCACACAGTGTGTCACGATCGAGACAACTTATGGTTTTGCGTCATAGAGTTTGACAGACCGCACCAAGGTGTTGTTGGCGGGCAATATCGTGTACACTTGTGAAATAGGACTTGCAACTATGGGATGTTTGATGCACTTCGTTATCCATGCGCTCATGTTATTGCAACTTGTCAGAATCTCCGTCTGAATCCGATGAGCTATGTGGACAAAGTGTATAAATTAGAAAATATGTACAACGTCTGGAGATACGTTTCCCACCGGTCCCAGATAAACGCAAGTGGTCTCCCGTATCTCTTGCTCCTTTTAAGCTGTTACCGGATAGAGAATTGCGTCACAAACCAAAGGGTCAACCTTGCTCGACTAGAATACGTAACAATATGAATATCTGAGAAATAGCCAGTCAACAAAAGTTGTGCCGATGGTGTAGGAATCCAGGCCATACAAGTCGATCATGCCCTAATCGCAATAATTGAATGTAATTGTAAAAAATATATATATTTTTCAATTATTAATTGATATTAATTGTTAGTAAAATCATCAAATTATATCAAATTATTAATTGTTAATACCAGTCAAAACATTTTTTCAAATCTAACATTATGTGAATGTAAAATTATTAATTGGTAATTGTATTAATGGTTAGTAAAATTATCAAATTATATTTAAGTTAAGGGTTAGGGTTTTTAACTTAAGTGTTAGGGTTTTTTATTTAAGGGTTACGATTTTAAAGTTAAAGGTTTAGGGTTTTTAATTTAAGGGTTACGGTTTTTAAGTTAAGAGTTAGGGTTAAGGTTAGGGCTTTTAGGTTAAGGGTTTAAGGTTTGTCAATTAAATTATGCATTTAATTATAAAATTAAATTTATACATTTTTAATAAATTAGTTTAGGGTTTTTAAGTAATAACTCAAAAAAATTTCTATTTTATTACATCAAATAATATCAAAATATTCAAAATATTTGTACAAATAAATTTAAATACAAAAATCAATTTTTGTGCCCGCCGGATTCAGTGCCACATGGCGGCCATCGACGGTTACGCGCTGGATTCCTCCTTTGTCCAGCTTCTGAAAGCGGTTATGGTTCTTCCGGCGGGGATTTTGGTTCTTCCAGTAGGGCATCTGGTTGTCGGAGTTTGGACGATAACCCACCTTGATAGAATAGTGAATGTGGAAGTGTTTGCATCACCAATGGCAACGATGTTTGAAACTCATACGGTGGTGGGGATTGGTAAAAAGAAGAGCTCCCCGACGGCCCCTCTTGCGATCCCTTGTGCGTCGTTGGCCTATACATCGGCAGTGCACTCGGTATAATAGAAAATTGAGTTGAACCGGGAAATTGGCTCCAACCTGCCATAGGACTCGAAAAAGGAAACATGTAAAGGCTAGGATACATAAAAAGGCTAGGGAACACACTTGGCATCATCTGAAAAGGCGGTTGCGTGGGTATCATCGGTTGAACTGCTGGGTCGGGTGACTGTGTCGGTGTTCTCGTTGGGCTTGGTGATTGAATGGCCGCTGATGATGGGCCAGGTGAATGTCTTTCCCTTTGGACACGTAATTGCTGCTGCCTCTTCTCTGGCGACAGTAAATACGGCTTGCTATGGATCCTAAACCATGGCATGTATTCTGGCACGCACGCTAACTCCGGAACGATGATCGATTCCCGAGTAGGCATATAATCATACCGATCTTCCCATATTTGGATGTACTCGGACCAGTATCTCGGTCAATCCTTATTCAATTGCCGAAGGTTGATTTTGTGGTGATCGTCAAACACCTCAGGTTCCACCGGAATCGGTTGTCTACATCTAAATTGCCGTAACACCCTGTCTGACTGGTGCATCTCTACGGTCGTGTAATTGATCAACGCGACTTTCACTTGCCAAGCGTTTGGATTTTGTAAGAACTCATTCGGAATTACTGCCCGAATTGCCGGATCCTCGTATGGTGTCCATTGAAACTATATGAACTTGATAAAAATATTAGTTATATACATAATACTAAATACTAAATACCAATCGACTAGCGAATGATGGAAATATCAATTTTATTTAATACTTACATGTGCTTCCGACTGTTGGTCTAATAGAAGCCATATATCTTCAAGAGAGGCAAGTAATCGAGCATGACTTGCCGGATGGTTCCACCTAATTAAATAAATTTTTAGCATACTTTTATTTTTAAAAATCTACATAATAATTGTAAAATCTAATATAAAATTTACCTCGTTATGAGTGAGAATGTATATGGGTGGTCCACTCGAGGAAGTAGAAATGGAAAGCGAAACCGTGCCCATGACTGCAGTAATGACAGGCAACCTCCGATTTTTGCTTTCCTCGGTCGCGTCGCCCCGCACATCTCACAATATAATGTTGCCAATACGGTAGACCCCAACTCAATTCACTAGCTGTTCTAAAATCAACGAGTTTCAACAGCCATCTTAGATGTACGTGGCTCCGTGACGAGTCCGGCATCAGATAACCTCTAATTAACTGAAGAATGTATGCCGGAGCATATCAGATTCTTTCTATTTCGGTTGAATCTTCATCCAGATCCGGGAATGTGTCTCGTAACCAGCCCATTTCGATCTTACCTCCATCTATTTTCTCCGAAATAGCGCCCAAAAGCTCGTAGCACACCGTTCCCCAATCACTAGATTGGGCAAACCCAGTGACTGGGTACCCGTCCACCGGCAATCCCAATTGCAGACTGACATCTTCCAAAGTGATAGTGCACTCTCCACATGAAAGATGCAATGTGTATGTCTCGGGTCTCCACCTCTCGATCAACGCACTAATTAGTTTCGGGTCCACCTTGCGTCCCCGGCCTACTGTTGCCACGTGCCAAAAACCCGCTTACTGCATGTAGTTCTCTACCAACAGTGATGGAGGAGCATTCATATTCCGGATATTGCATTCCAATATCCGATCTACAGACTTTTATAACAAATAATAAATTAATAATTATCTAAAAATGCATAAATAAAAAATTCTTAAATAATATTTAAAAATTAAATTTAACGCTTACCATTTTCATTTGTTCCACCGATATGTGCTGCTTATCAAGACGAGTCAATTCTCCAGCCATTGCTGAAATTGTACAAATTTTTACGATTTAAAAAAATTTTAAAAAAATAAATGTTTTTTAAAATTATTTAAAAATAGGGATTTAAGAGAAATTTAAGAGGAACTTGAGAGCAAATTGAGATTAAATATAGATTTGAGAGAAATTTGGAAGGAATTTGAGAGCAAATTGAGAGGAATTTTAGAGGAAATTCAGAGGAAATTTAAGAGGATTAGTTTGTGGAAAAAAAAAGGTGGGGTATTTATAGTTTTTTTTTTGACTGTTGGGGGGCAACGGTCAAAAAAATAACCGTTGCACTATTGACGCGCGGGGCAAATCGCGTCCCAAGGAACGCTCTACACGTCAGCAAATCGCGTCCACGTCAGTGCGCTTTGATGATGTGGACACAAACCGCACTTACGTGGACGCGATTTTCTGCCACGTCAGCAAAGCACACTGACGTGGACGCGATTTGCTGACACGTTCCCTGACTTCGCGCTGACGTGGACGCGATTTAGAGAAAAAGAGCCCATTCCGGTAAATAATAGAATATCGGGCTCATTTCAGTAAATTTAAATAAAATTACGCTTTTAATGGTAAATTGCCCGATACTGAATATGATGAAAACGTGTGTACATGTGAAAATGAATGAGTTGATTTCTGGTGGGTAGACAGGCAATTTCTTACTTCAATTTAGAACATCAATACAATATATTTTAATTTAGTGATAGTTGGTGTAAAGTTGGTATATTATAGCAAATAAGTTGCATATTTACTGCCTTGAATACTTTTTGAATCATTTTGGATCATTTTACTTTGTTCCTAAATTTAGAATTATCAACACGGTTAAAATTTGTAGTTAAATTTAAGTTTATTACATTGCTTCTTTTTTTCTTTTTATCATGAGGTTATCAAGTGAGGAGTTTTTTTAAAAAAAATTAGAATGACATGTCAATAAATTTAGCATGAAATTTTTAACAATATTAACAACTGCAATCAAATTTTATTAATATACATTACTTAAATTTCCATTTTAATTGCTTCAATCAGTTTTGTAGTCTAATTTAATCGGTTTTAAACAATTCAAAATCAAGCAATCTGGTCCTTTTCTCCATACTGATATCACCACTGATTCTTAGTCCAAACAATCAGTTTCAATTTAAACAATATAATTTTAATCAAAACTTGATTTCTTTAACATAATTTTTTTTTTATAAATATAACTTTTACATACTTCTTTTCATCAAAAGTATACCAGAGATTACTAAACTTTCATAAAAGAAAGCTGCAAAAGAGCAAACAAAAAAACGCAGGGAATATTATAGAAGCCTTGGCATCGACAACGAGTATCCTATGAACTAAACCAATTACGCCCCAATTGTAAGCCATACAATTAAACAAAAACGACACCAACAACCCATGCCATTAAAATCATGAATCCTAGTTAGCTTTCAGATTGGTGTTTCTAAATACCTTTTGCTTCAAGTTTTGTAGAAGAAGAGTTACATATATGCAAGTTAAAATTGCTGTAATGCTTTCAACTTTAATCCCTATGGGGCATCAGTTCATGGCCAACCTCAATATAATCTTTCATCAGCTGTGAAATGCACAAAAGAAACACAACCAAACAAAAATGAATAAGTTAAAGCTAAAATATATAAATCCAAAAGTAGGTAAAAGTAACCGAGGCTCAGATACTAGGAGTCAAATTACATTTAAAAAAAAAAAAAGAGTAAATCAATTCCTATATGTTAAATCAAATAGCAAATCAGTTCTTTCTAGCAAGGCTACAAATGTACATGGACTAGTTTTTAATGATAGAAATAGATAAAATTTTTAACAGAAAGACCAATTTACTTTTTTATCTAAAGTAGAGGAGCTAATTTGTCATTTTCCAAGTAAAATAAGCAAAATACAATTCGACTCCTATTACGACGCATCCATACTAATTTTACTCCCGAAAGTACCTTCCAATCCTTAAAGTCAAATCTGAAAACAAAGTGATTGTAAACAACTTCTTTTGATGCTATTGCTGTAGCAGTAGGAGCATTCTTTGGTGCTAATAGAATAGAAATAGTTAGATTCTTAAAATTCAATAATAAACAAAAAGCTTTGGAAATGGGACTATAAGTTGAAATTTTAGAAGTATCTTACAGACTAAATGAATGCCTTTTTCATCCAGTTTAATATCAGCACGACCATCTTTGACTAGAAATGATAATGCAAATATGTTTTCCACTGTTTGTGCAAAAGAGTTCCTGTTTAGTACCAACTGTTCGAGCCTCACGATTCTGTGTTTCCTTAGAATGTCAAACATGGTTGCCATATTGATATCTGTATTTGTCTTCTTCTTTATATCTGTATCATCAACCTACAATAATTTTGACCAAAAGAAATGAACTATATGAGATGAATGTAAAAATTAAAAAGGTTGTGTTTTTATGTGTTACACTTTGTTGTATGGCGCCATTATGCTTGGAAGCCCTAACTAGGTCAATCACCATGCACGGAGATCTCACCTTACCAAATGATACAACAGTATGGACACATGTTAACCAAATGTACAAGATTATAGACACATGTGCTTAACATGATATACACGTGACCCTTATGTACTCGCTTGTCCCAAAAGACTTAATGGTTACATATAAACTTTCCCTATGACCTAGTAAAAGACAAGGAAAACCCAAGAGAAAGGTGGAGTTCCTCTCCTCTTCCTCTTCGAATCCATCAAGAGCTCCCATAGTCAGGAACACCTCCAACCCCCATTCATCTATAAGGTTCTTGGTCTCCGGGTGAACCATCGTCAACCATTAAACCCATGTTTTTTCAGCTCTTGTTTATTTCTAAAGCATCTATGTATGACACCTATGTATGACTCTCAAAGACTCTTCCAAGTAAATGGAAAAGCTTACAGAAACATGAAGATGCCCGTGTTAGACGATATTCGTAACATTCACAACCAAGCACAACACTCACTTCCAAATTATTCTTAACATAGTTACACAAGAATGTCAGTGCTAAAGTGATTAGCATTAAAGAACAAACTCCACCAATATTTTACATAAAATGCCAACAAGGAATGAAGAACTACATGAACCATCTTTCTTCAAATAATGCAAAAGCTTCTTTAGCGATTATTGTAATGAACAAAGATTATACACCTCAAACAACAATTCATACCTCTGCAGGCTGCTCGTTTTCTACCAGTCTGGCGCGTTTTCGTCTGGCTTTCCTTTGCTTCATTTGTGTATCCATAGGCCCAATCCTGAAATAATGAAAACAATAAATACATACAACTATGAAAAAACTATAAAGTGCAAAATCATAATATCACATTTGCTATACATGGTACGACATCCACGACTGCTCCTCGAAGCATCTGAAAATTCGATCCCAATCTTCTTCCAATCTATCAAGGTTCTGCCGTCCGGTCTACTGCTTTGTTTCGCAAAGTCTCTAACAAGAGAGTCGACAAAATCCGATATCGTAATCCCATCGCCGTTTGTTGCTTTGACAGAGGTAAGCAATGTGTTTGTGATATACAAAAGGGCCTCAGCATCAGCAATTTGTTCTCTAGGTTTAAGAACTGGAAATTTTACAAATCAATGAAAAAACAGAGGAAAACGAAAAACTAAAATTCGGCGAACTAGATATCGTAAAGATAATAGAAAATGCAGAGGACAGTACCGAATTGATGTAAGCTCTCTAAGTCATTGACAATCGACTTGAATTTAGCAGAATCGATACTAGAAAGATCATCTCTTTCATCTGCGAACAAAATTACAAAACATTGGAAATAAATATTCAGCAAATAAAGAAACTAAAGATCAGAATCAAATTACTTTTTTTCGTTTTTTTTTTCATTTGAACTAAACGCTTAACCGTTTCCTATATATATATATATGTATATATAAATTTAAAATATATTCAAAAAAAATTTAACCGCGCTTTTTCTATTTCAAGAAAAAAAAAGGCTACATTCAAAAGAGAATATGCTTAAAAAAAGTAAAAAAGAAAAAGAACTCCATTTATTTCTCGCTCATTTTCTTGCGATCCAGACAGAAACAATAAAACTCCTAAACAAAGACAAACAGTAAATGAATATTACCGAAAATAAGATTCTTCACGGCGAGATAACGAGTACGAAGAGTTCTACGATCAGTGGCATGCTGATAGTTGGGATCATTAGCTTCAGAATCACTTTCTATTTCATGTTTTACGGCGAGAAGCGTAGTTTTTTCACTTTCTGTCATTGTGGAGATTAATAACAATAACAACGAGTGGCAATCAAAAGAAAAAGAAAGAACAGTTAAGATTGTAAAGAAAGAACCCTAGATTAGAATGATTAAGAGATAGGTGAGAGATTGCGTGCGTGAGAAGTTTTAGAGATTTGAAATACAAAGAGCCGTATTTTGAGTTGATTACTTTTTATCAGAGTTTTTTTTCGCAGGTAATTAATACCTGAATTTTTAAAATGAATAAAAGTGATTTAATTTTGAGTTTTTGGAGGTAATTAATACCTGAATTTTTTTTAAATGTGATTTATTGATGGACGGTTGGGATGTTTTCTAAAAGTTTAATTTAATAATTATAAATTAAAATACGAGTTAAGAATTATAGACAAAATCTCAATCTCGTTTATGAAGTTAACTTGTATATCGAATAATTACAAAACTTGAGAGTAAATTGTTTTCGAAGAAATAAAAATGAATTACATTGTAATTTTGTTCAAGTATTGAATGTGTTTGAATTTGACGGGACTTAAAATTGAGTTTTACCGTATGCAATTATGATGTTGCGTGTTCAGTTCCATCGTATGTGTATGTAGTGTGTGGGTTTTATTGGTTCTTTGTTTGTTGTATTTGTGTATTGATTTGATTCTTAATTTTAATTGAACGGGTACATATTTATACTTATATTGTGCTTGTGAATGTACTATAGAAACTTTTAAAAATATCATTTCATTTATTTTAGGCATAATGATAAATTTACATCTCAATGTTTATATCTTTTTGTCAATTTGATCCTTACTCTTTTTTTGAGCTAAATTCGACTACTAATTTTTCAAAAAAAATCAAATTGCTTTTTTTTAATATAGATGATGACTAAGATATTATTTTTTTAAAGATGTTAGAGAGACAACCTTTGTGGCAGTACTTTTCATGCTAATATTATACTATTTGTCTTATATGCTATGTTAACAAATAAATTCCCACAAATAAAAGGTTCATAATTTTTTTTTAAAAAACAGCATAAAGTATACGTAGATTGTTATGTGGGCTGCCATATTTAAAATTTAAAAATTTTATTCCATTTTTATTAATAAAAAATCAATTCGACTCTTTTTCAAAATACTAATGGTTAATTTTAACTCTTTTTAAAATGTTGAGAGTTAAATTTAGAAGAAGAAAAAAAGAATAAGAGTTAAAACGATAAAATATATAAATCTTAAGGACTGAGTTTGATATTATGCTTTTATTTTATTCATTTTAATTTCTTTTTTTTTTCTTTCTTTTTGTCTTTCTTTCACTTTAAGCTGAATCAGGCTTACGCCCAATATGAGAAATTACACCCATGTTTGCTTTGGGAATGCAAATTAGCAGGCCCATTTGACCCCAAAACAGGAAGAACAAAAATAAAAAAACTTACCAGATTTGGTCAAACCTAGTTTCGGAGCTAGATTCGACGGTCCAAAACAGTGGGTTTAGATTTGAGAAAGCTAAAGTTAATTGTAGGAATATTTAATCCTAAGCAAATTAAAAGGAGTGGGTTAAATCCTATTTCAATTAATATGTGTATTATTGTCAATATAGTAGGACATGAGTTTGAGTGCGTTAAAGTGTATTATCCTCTAATTTATAGGTTAGAGATAAACTATGAGTAGTTCTAAATATTGTGCCAAAAAAAACATATATATATAAACAAAAAGTGGAGCATCGTGGCAATAACTAAGAGTGGTGAAAGAGAGACAAAGAGGTAAGGACTAGAATATCTTCTTACGTGATATAATTTTCAAAATTAAGTAAATTTATACCGAAGTATATATATTATTTACTTAAATCCAATTATGATATTGAATTGCGATCTAATTATCTCAACTAAATCAATTTTATTTAAAAAATAATTTTTAAAAATATGATCCCATCCGATTGGATTACATTTTACTTGGTCATGAAGAATATTTCAACAAGTGGAAAAGTTGTTTAGACTGCTGAGCTTCTAGGAAGCTAAGAAGATTCTACAAGTTGTAAAGGGTTTAAAATTTCCGACAAAGAAACCAGTTATTACAAGCTTTTAAAGTTGTTAGAAATTAAAGCTACAAAAAGGAGTTAATATAATTTTTACCCCTGAATTTGTTAATTAGATTCATTTTAGTACTTATATTTTGTTCACTTTGGTATCTAAATTTAACAATTAGGCCTATTTCAGCTCTTAAACTTGACAAATATAAAAATTTGATGGTGTAGCATGATATCAAAGTGCTATGTCGTCAAATCTTGATGGATTGAAATCAATGACCAAAATGAATCTAATTATCAAATTTAGGGGTTAAAAGTACTATTAACCCAATCAAAATATATGCTAATAAAATATTTCGTTATGTTCCAAAGGTGCGTCTGTTTAGAATAATAGCCTTTGAAAAAGAAACACAACTGTCATTCTCGTCCAAGACATACGTTTACTCAAAGCATACCAAATGATTTGACCGCTTTCCAAGTGCGTGCATTACACCGCCCAATAATATGCTGCCAAGTACCTTAAGTTGCCCTATATTTGCACCGATAGCGCTTGGTATTCCCCGTTAACTCGTTTACTCAATCCTATTAAGGTCAAATTCTAGTTTTGGTCCCTCCATTATACTCAAATACGATATTTAATCTTTATGTTTAAATTTATTATAATTTAATCACTTTACTTTAATAATGTTATAAATTAATTCAAATAAGTAAGACCATTAACTATATATATTAAAATATTTATGTATATTTTTTTAAAACATCGATTTCTTGTCATCATTTTAATTAAAACCCTCTTTCTAGTGGTTGAAGATTAAGAGCTTTAGCATTTTAGTCTCTACGTTTAAGGTTTGAGCGTTTAAATCAAAATAGTTAAAAATACTAACTATTTGGATAAACTAAAAATATTCATAAAATTAATGATCAAATTATGTCAAATTAAAATACAAATACTAGTCAACTAAGCCATCGTTGTAATAGTAAAAAGAACTTGCAGTGATTTCAAGTTTTGATTGACACCAAATTCAAGGATCAAATTTTCTAACAACCTAAACTTATCTCGATAAAAGAAAAATAATAATTAAATATATTAATTATTTAGATTAATTAATAACGTTATAAAAATAAATTGATCAAATTATGTCAATTTAAAATACAGAAACTAATCCACTAAGCCAATATTATAATAGTGAAAGAATTTGCATCGACTTAAATCTTGGTTGACACCAAATCCAGGGATCAAATCCTCATATAACTCTTATCCCTACTCCAATAAAAGAAAAAGGATAGAGACTAAATCTTAAGTTCAAACATACTAAAGGACTAAAACCAAAATTTGACCATCTAATATGGTAAAACTGCTATGAAATCCCGTATTTGGAGTAAAATTGTCTTTTGCACATTTCTTTAGAAATGAGTAAATTATTGTATGTATCTCATTAAAAATGAGGTAATTAACGAAATAATTAAATAATTATATGTAATAAAATTTATTTTTATAATAAAAATAATGAAAATTTTATTAAAAGGTGACGGATACTTTTATTAACAAAATCTCTGCTTCTTTTTTCCATCTCTACAAGGAACAAAAACCGATCCAAAACAACCTCAAAATCAAAGCTCAAGCCACCGTAAAACACCAAAAAAATCCAAACATGGATCAACAACAGCACGAAGAACAACCACCCACATCTCCGGCATCATCATCATCATCGTACACCTTGTTCTTAAAAATCATGAGCAAAAGAAAAACATGGGTATTCCTCTTCGTATTAGTTTACGCTATCCTTTTAGATTCTTCATGGAATTTCCTCAAATCCATACTTTCTTGGTACCACCAAAACCAAGCCCAATATCAATCACCCGGTTGGCCTGCCCTGTACGCTTCCGTCCTTCTCGGTGGGGTTTTTGGGTTGATTTCTATGGCTGCGGCGGTGGCTGTGGCCGTGCCGGCTACTATGGTGACGTGGATAACGGTGGTCGTTTTGCTTGCTTTCTTTGGGAAACCAAAACGGACGTTGGTGGCTGAAGGGAAGAAGATTACTAGAGAGATCGCCGGCTCCGTTTTGAAGACTTTGTTGACGGAAGGGAACGTCGTGGCTGTTGTTTGTGCCGTTTTGGGTTACTATGTACTTGTGAGTAACAACAATGGTGAATGATTTAATTCTTTTTGGTTTAATATATTGTTTGTTATCTAAGTTTGGTTTAGTATTCAATTTAGTACCTGAGCTCTTTCTATCCCAATTTATTACCTGATTTTGACTTCAATTTTCACTTTAGTACATAACTTCAATGTTTCACTTTGGTACTTGAGTTTTCTTTTTATTCCAATTAAGCACTTATGTTTTTTAGGTAAAAGTGCCATGGAGGCCCTTGTACTAGGAGTCAATTTGCATTTTATCCTCTTTACTCAAAAAATGGACAAAGTAGTCATTATATGTCAGACCAAAGAGTAAAATGATAATTTTTGTTTAAAATTTCATCCATTCCTACTATTAAAAATTAACGTAGTTGGCGAAATAACCATACAGTTAATGTGGCATGACATTTGTACCTCATGTTGGTGTATAGACATCAATTTTTAACAGTAAAAATGGATGAAATTTTTAATAGAATGGCCAATTTGCTCTTTAATCTGTAGTACGGGGGACTAAATTTGTCTATTTTTTAAGTGGAGAGGGCAAAATACAATACAACTCTTAGTACAAGGGCCGCCATGATATTTTTACTACATTCTTTTATTATATTACATGTGTCAAACATTCATTTGGCATTTGAAAATTGAAGCCTAACTCATGTGCTAAATTGGGACAAAAATGTTTAGGTACCTAACTGAACATTGAAGCTAAACTCAAGTACCAAATGATATATTAACCATTTTTATATAAAGAAAAGTAGGATAGATCCATTTATGGAACATGAAATTTGTGTAAAGTAGAAATTTAAATGAAATCGGAAATTAAGTTATTTGTCACATCAAGTGTGGCTAAATGGAGCTAAATGATTAAATTGTTAATTGTTTAAAGGAATTGAAAACCTTATTTTGGGAAAGTTATCCACTTTGGTCCTTACTAAGATAATTGTTTGGTTTTCTCCATTTGTAAAATCTTATCTTAGTTTCTCACTTCATTGGTTATTGAATTGAAATGTCATTTACATTCTTTAGTGTATGAATATTTCGGTTTATCTATTAGGTTTAAATTTGATATTTAATTTATATATATTCTAATTTAATATAATTATATATTATTATTTTGGTTCGTATATTCGTGATATTTAAAATTGTTTCATGAAAAAAAATTAACTACAGAAAAGAAGATGAAAGAGAGCTTTCAATTGTTGTAGGCAGTGCGAACAGAGAAAACCATATAGCATTGATTTTAAAAGTCCAATGACTTAAATAAAAACTTTTGAATAGTTTAATGACTAAATTGTAACTTTTTTTAATTAAGCAACTAAAATAAAAATTTATCCATAATTTAATGACTAATGGTATAATTTACTCATATTAATATTGTATTAATTAAGAACTCCATCTCTTGGCTCAGCAACATTGGGTGTTCACTCTAATAACTCACATCTTGGGTTCAAATTACAAGAGTAACCTTGTTTGTGGTATGGGAGTTAGTAGTGATTTGTTGCTACTAAAGGTATGTGGGTCAATTATAAAATATCAAAAACAATATCGTATTGATTAGATTATGTTACTAGCCTAACCACCAACTTAGGCATTAAGTGTCGGATTAGATCTAATGCTTAGTATATTTAAAAAATAAATATATTTTGCTAACTAAACCTACATATTTTTGCATTGATAATAATACTCATGCCAATTGAGTTAAGACTTAATCAACTTAAATTGATCAGTTAACGAACTTTAACTATTAGGCTTAAACAATATATATTTATTTTATAAATTATAAATAATTAAAAATAAATAAAATAAATTATTTTTTATTGTCAGGTGAATTTGAAAATTTTAAAATCCATAATCAACTAAAATAACCCTCTAGGCCCAACCCATAACAGAGAAGGGCAAAAAATGAAATTCACTAAATTGATTGAGTTGATCTAATCGATTTTCTCGATTTTACTTTCTCGCAATAGATACAGCGAACCCAATTAGGATGGTAACGGCCGCATAGTACCTTTGCCTCCTGCTTCCCTTCGTTAACTTCCAAATACACTCTTATTATTTGGTTAATTAAATCATACCCATTTTAATTTGATTTTAATTATAAAATTATAATTCATTCATATTTCTACTATCAAAGTTAAATTATTGTAATGCACAAATAAACAAATTGATAATTAAGATATATCTGAAATTATTTTAGATTAAATTTAAATAGGAATCACAAGTATTAAGACTTGAAATTAGAAAAACTCGTATTAAATATGAAAGTCAAATTGTAAGCACTTGAATTTAACATTGTTTACTTTTTAAACAAATGACATTTAAGCTATTCATTAGGGATGATAAAAAACCCAGAATCAAACGGGTACCAACCCAACCCAATCTGTTGGGGTTGATTTTTCTTTTTTCTAAAAATCGAGTTTAATGTGGGTTGAGTCGAGTCGAGTCAAGTGAAAATAACAAAATAGTTAAGTTAGGGTCGGGTTGAGTCGGGTCGAGTTTGCGGTAAATCCATCTCACCTAATTTAATATATTTACAAAAATACCCCTGTTCCAATATATATTTGTTTATATATATATAAAGTTTTTAAGTCCAAAACATAAAACAAAGGGAAATCTTATTTACTTCAAAATAAATAAATGGAATAATTAAATTAAATTCAGGTCAGAGTCGAATCTCCTATTAAATTTCAGGTTTAATTTCAGAATGAATTGTTTTTAAGAGTCAAGGTTGGGTTGGGGTTGGCAAAATTCCTCCATACTATTCATACAATAAATTTATAAATTAATCAATGTGTTTTAGGTCATATTCAAATTACATTTAACACTTAAGCTAACGATTATGCTAATAAAAGACTCGATTAATACAGTACTGATACTCATACGACTTGATCACAACATCTTGAAATTCAAGGACCAATTTGGAATCTGAGTGTTATCTCAAGGACTTTCAGTAAAATTAACCCTTATAATTGTAAAAAAATTGTTATACTGTTAATCCTTGAAATAAAATCACGTACGGATTTCTCGCTCTAAATATTTTATTTCATTCTTTTTTATGGGACGATATCTCTCTAAAGCGACTCAAGCAAGCGCAGGTTATATTCCTTTTCCTTCATTTTCAAAAAAAAAAAACAATTTTTTTTTTTTTGGACTTTGCGTGCTTTTTTGTTTGATTTTAAGTGTATTTTTTTAGTAGATCGAAGCTTGTTTCGCTGTTTTTGATTAATGTGTTGTTTTTTTTATTTTTCTTTTGATTTTCAGTTTTTGATCGGAATTTTGTGTTTTTCTGTTTGTTTGTCACTATCTCGTTTACTAACTTAGCTTCTCATGCAATTCTTAAAGAGTATTATATCATAATGGATTCTTTTTAAGTCTCTGTTTGGTTGATAGAAAAATTCTAGAATTATATGAAAAAAGAAATGCAAATAAGCATATCACCCGTTGAGAAAATGATTTCTACTTCGATTTTGTTTTATTATTCTGTTTTGCGCGTTCTATTTCGTGCAATGCTTCATCGTATCCATGTTATGTTACTCGTACTCAGATTTGTATATATGTATATGCATCTGATAATAATATGTTCAAAGAATTACAATATTTGATGTTAAAGAACAAGAAATTAGCTTCTTCGTTTTCTTTCTGTTTTTGGTTTAAGTGATTCTATTTTATGCATTAGCGATTTAGCTTATCATAGCTTAGTTTCCTTTTTTTTTTTTTTTGGAATGTTTAGTTTTTTTTTTCTCCATTTTAGTACCCAAAAAGGCTAAAGTAGAAACTTCTTGCTATGCTTTAAGTCTAGCATTACGTAAGCAGGGTTTGTGGTTCATGTTTTTAAGTATCTGTTTTACCTTTGTTCTCCAGAGCAATTGAATATTTGTTTCACAGCTACATATATAGGAATTAATTAGAGCATCTCCCATACTTAAATGTATACATGAATAGAGTAAGCTTATGGTGCTGTTATGTTTCCCGACGCGACCGTTATTTTTGTAGTCCGATTTGTTTGCTGAGGAAACGATCTTGTTCTTAGGTACTTCTTTGTGATGAAATGGATATCAAAGAAATTGAAAATCCGACGATGGTTTCGGTTGGTTCTGAGAAAACCAGCATGGACAGCAAGGGAAAGAATATAATATGCTATGATAAGAAGTGGGAAGACCAATTGGAGGTGTTTGGTTGCAACTTTTGAAAGCAACATGCTACCTTAGCAGTTAGCATTGCTTTTTATTTATATATCATCAAGTTCCCTTTAATTGAATGTACTTCCCCTTTTTTTCAGGATGCTTCAGGCAGTGATCATGGAGATACTGTTAGTTTAGCAGGGTCCGAAGATAATTATGAGTTTGACTTGTCATATAATTATGATGATGGGGATTATGATGACTACACTGATGATGTTTCTGATGATTGCGATAATCATGAATTCTTATATGAAGATGATTACTGGATTATGCAATCCCATTTTGATAATGTGGATCTTTCTCCGGGGGTGGAGGCTTCACTTAACTTGTTGAAAGACTCTTCTTTAATTGAAGATATGCAACAACAACTCAAGGCTGTCGCAGCTTCCTTTAATCTACTTGGAATCAAGAATGAAGCAATATTAGATGTTAATGATGGACTGAAGTCAGCTTCTACCAGTACTGTAATGGTCCCAAGGGAGTCAGGGTTTGAACAGAAAAAAGGAAATGAAGAACACATAATGCAAAATTTTCGAAGTTTCAAACATTTTGATGTTGTGGATGTTTTCTCAAGCCATCGTTACTGCAACTTGACCTCATCGGGACAGACGGTGAGGTTGCATCTTGTTTCTCTGTCATGCTAAATTGTCACTACTTATATAATTTGATCTTTGCACTTATTGAATAGTATCCAAAGGAGTATGCAAAGCGAATTCAAGAGGAGTGGAAAATTCTGGAGAGTGGCTTACCAGGTGAGTTCTTATGAATGTGTTTGTGATATATGGTGTCTTTGTGATACTAACTGTATAGAATCAAGTCTTAACTATCAAAAGTCCAAAACTGTGCAAGTTCCTAAGCTGAATGACATTTTAAACGTTATGCATCTAAAACTTTGTAGGATGGCTTCTTGTTATTCCCTTCCCTTTTGAAAATGCATTCTATGATTATAAAAGTTAGAAATTGCTACTTTTTGCTTCTATCTCCTGGTAATATTTTGTTTAAAATGACTCGTCCGCTTTCTCCGTGCTTCCACAGAAACAATATATGTGAGAGTTTGTGAAGCAAATATGGGTCTTTTAAGAGCTGTCATTATGGGACCTTCTGGTACTCCATACCATGATGGCCTTTTCTTCTTTGATTGTTTCTTCCCTCCAAAATATCCTAATGAGCCACCGGTATGTTCATTTTGCATACGTTGTGTTTTTCCCAACTATGCACTTATTAGGGTATTATAATGTACATGCGTATTTTAGCATGTCTAATGTATATCCGGAATTTCTGATCAGATGGTTTATTTCTATTCCGGCGGTCTCCGGTTAAATCCAAATTTGTATAGCTGTGGTAAAGTATGCCTAAGCCTTTTGGGCACTTGGCATGGTGAAGAGACTGAGATGTGGGTTCCAGGCCAATCAACCATGCTACAAGTTTTGGTTTCCATACAAGCCCTGATTCTGAATGCTAAACCCTTCTTTAACGAGCCTGGTTTCGAGATGTCGTATGTTGGGGCTGAAGGTGAAAAGAGGTCCAGGAAGTACAATGAGGATGCATTTGCTCTATCCTTGAAGACAATGATTTACACTCTAAGAAGACCGCCGCAGGTATCATTTCATTTCCTTTCAGTTCAGTTCACTTCATGAAGTTTGTTTATCTGGGATTCTATTGTCATCCCTTTCACGGAGTTCTTATGCTGGCTATCGATCTATTTGTTTCGGACAAGCATTTAACTGTTTGTTTATCTGAGATTGCTCTGTTTTTCCATTTGCCAATTAGCAAAAGTGACACAAAATCAGGTCTTCTTTGTATGCACGGTGTTATGTAAATTTTACATACATTCTGATCTAATTAGAACCATGTTTCCCGAAACAGCATTTCGAGGACTTTGTCGCCGGTCATTTTCGCACCCGTGCACGTGATATTATCATGGCTTGTGAAGCATATAAAGAGGGTGCTGCTATCGGCTCCGTTCTGGTTAAAGATTGCGTACCAGACCCTATTAAAACCGAAAACAGTAGCTCCGAGAGATTTAAAAGAACAATGACGAAGATGATCGATGCAATGGTGAAGGTGTTTGTGGAAAACGGGTCAACCTACGAGCAGTTTCTGAATTCAAGTACCTGATATCATTCGGAGATGGTTAAAGTCATCGTGAAAGGTTAGTGTTAGAACAGAATAGCTTTTCTTCCAACTGCTTTGATGATTACATTTTTTTTAATGAACCTTTGGTGCTTTTTTTGCTAGTTCGTGCAGTAATAATGAATCCTTTGTGATTCCTGTAGGTTTATAACTCAGTTGAATTATGAAAAGGTTCTTGTTTTTGGTAAATAGAATTTCATTAATAATGTAGTATTAAGTTGAAATGACATGCATACTTTCGACAAGTTCATGGAGGTTACGGATTTGAGAATATGGGTGTAATCTGAGTTGAATCTAAATAGTGGTTAGGTCGAGTTTGATTTGAAAGAGCTCAATCGAACATCAATTTTTAAGCTCGAGTTTGACTTGAGACTTAATCGAGCTACTCGAGTTCGATTAAACTCTTTTTTTTTTCAAGCTCAAGCTCCTTCGTACTTTAGTTTTTTCTATATAATAAGGGTAAAAATGTAATTTATTAATATACAAATATTAAAATGAAAAGTTCAATTAAGCTCGTGAGTTGTTCGAATTGAGTGTTGCGATGCTTGAATTCGACTTGATTAATAGCTCGAGTTACGTAAGTTTAACTCGATAATTATTAAATTGAGTTCAAATTTTTCGGATCAAACTTGAATAACTTGCAAGCACCGATACTTCAATTACACACTTTAGAAGTTAATTAGTCAAAAATGTATCTTTCATTTTGGAATTCTTGCTTTTATTTGTAATATTTGCTAATAATAGAATCTCTAATTGAGAGATGATATCATCATTGGTGTCGGTATCGTATCCTATTGGCTGTGCATGTCTATATGTATGGTGTCCAGTTTAAATTTGAATCAAGTAGCTTAAGTTTTTTGTTTTTGTAAAAAATTTGTTGTGTTTCCTTTAATACCATCCTATATAGGTACGCACCAACCAACCACTACTTGATTTTGATATTTTAATTCAGTTTTTAAAATGTTTTATACTTTTATAATTACATTGTAAAAACATAATATAATTTTTACATTAATTAATAATTTTAAATTTTATATTAATTAATAAGTTATTGCATGTCTATATGAAAATTATTTAAAAAAGATCTAATTATGCTCTCGATTCTTTGAAAATTTAAAGATTAGTCTCTTTAATTTTAATTTTAAAATTTAATCTTTTTATATTTAAAAATTAAAATTCAATTCATAAAATTATTAATTAACTTTTATTAAATTTAAATATGTGTTATCAAAATTTTTTACTAAATTTGAGTATATGTTATTGTAAAATTTCATCAACGGTGTTATTAAATGAATTTTGATTTTCAAAATCAGATAAATAGAGGGATTAGATTTGGGATCAAATTTAGGAAATAAAAGTTGAAGGACTGAAATTTAGGGAATTTAGTCATATTTAAACCTATTTTAAAATATCAATAAAGTTAAAATGATACATTAAATTCCATCAATATCAATATATATCAATTTATAATATATAAAAGTAATGTAAAAAATGCTTCTCCTTTTGACACGTGTTATTAGCTCTCATTGGTTTCCCTATTTTTAATGGGTAAGTTTACTTTTCTTATATTATTAATAAAATGGTTTAATTTATATTTTCATCACTTAATTTTTAAATTATATAAATATAATTAAATTTTTGTTTCGGTGTTTAAATTTAAAATTTAATCTTTATATATATATATTGCATAAGTTGGGACTTTATTTATCATACCCATTTATTTATAATATGTTCATTTTCATGTTACTTTTTAATTATTTGCCTATGTATTTATGTCTTGTATTAATTTATTTAATGTTATGCATAACTTGTTACCATAATTCAATTTAGAGAAAATTCTGTTTTTCATGTTTATGATCCATAATAATTTGATTTTTATTTATATATTTTATCATAGTAATAATATGCATATAAATTTATTTTATTTCCTAATTTATTATTTTATTATGAAAGAATTGATACGCATTAAAATTATATCACATCATATTTTTTAATCTCAAGTTATCTCATAATTTGCTAACTTACTTTATTTTAATTTCAATTTTTTTTCATAAATAATATTTTAATTGAAAATTGCTATTTAATTTTGGAATCAACAGAATTGCTTTCACCACTATCTTTTATATTATCTACTTATAAAAGACCAACATTATTTAATTAATTAAGATTACTTAAAAAAATAATGCTAAGAGCTTACTTATGGTAACGGTGAATGACTTTCAACTGACTATATGTCATTTGATGTGGTTAAATTTATACTAAATTTTAATGGTGAAAAGAAAAAAGTGATGGAAATTGTTAAAGAAAATGGATTCACCCCTTCCATCGTTTCAAAGAACAGAATTCCATAAATGATTGAAATTAACAGTTAATATTTAATTAATCAAATTTCAATTAACTGCGATTATAAAATTTAAAGGGTTAATTCCACTATAAACATCCTCATTTTAAATTAGTCCTTAAATTTTATAAAATTCTAATCATATCCTCAAACTATCGATTTTATATCAATAATATCATTTTAAATGAGACATCAGATTTTACGTGGTAATATTTTTGCTTTATTTTGTTTTTAATTTTAAAAGTTACGTGGTAATATTTTACTTCTCTTTAAAATTTTTATTTTAAATTATACCACATAAGATTTTACATGTCATTTAATGGTCAAATTAACGGCTTAAAAATAGAAGGACCACCTAATTGATATAACGCTAACTATTTAGAGATATAATTAAAATATTTTAAAATTTAGAGATCAATTTATAATGAAAGTCATAGATTAGCGCAATTAACTCAAATTAAAACACATTATTGTTGTATTAAATACGGTAGAAATTTGGTTTATTAGCTTTGAAGTTAATTAAAAAATGATTAGCCGTATCAAATCTTATCTACAACAAATTAAATCCGATAGGCTAAGGTTTACTGTTATTTTGTGTAGGAAATGGACCGACTTATTGATTAAATTAAATCAATGGGATAATATATGATATGGTTAACGTTACCTTAAGTTACGGTTCAACGTTATTGCATTAAACATGGACAGGACCTGCTTGTGGACTAATATAAAAAATATAATTTAGATTAAAATATCATATTTATAGTGGACTAACTACTGCAGTAGAAATTAAGGGTATAATTGAGTTGAGCCAAGCTCGAATGTTGAGAAGTTTGAGTTTAATTTCGACTTGAAATTCGAAACTTGATACTTGATTTGAGCTTGATCAAACTTGGCTTGAGATATAATCGAGTTACTTGAGCTTGATTAAGTGTGTGTTTGGATGGGCGGTGCATTTATCTCTGGTAAAGTTAAAAACAACAGTAGCAGCGAGATTAATTATTGTACCTGTGAGATAAAATACTTCACCGCACCACAACCACCACCCATCCAAAGGCACACTAAACTTGTTTATCATTATTCGTATTCAAGCTTGAGCTTGATCTCAACTTGATAATTAAGCTTAAGATCAATAATATATGAAGGGCAATAATATAATTCAACAATATAAAAATATTTAATATATATATTAAAAATGAAAAGTCCAATTCGACTTGATAGTCGTTTGAGCCGAGTATTACTAAGCTTGAATTAAGCTGATAATTACTAAATTGAGTTCGAGTTTTTTGGCTTAATGGTAAGAACATTATGTTATACGCATTAGAGCCTGAGTTCGATCCCAAACAACTTCATTTTCTTCTCTAATTATATAAAAAAAGGATTAAATCCATAATATCATTTTCAAGTGAATTAATTAGAAAAAGGGTAGAGGTTAATTAGGGTAGATTAATCACTTCAAATTTAATTAAGATTTTAATTTTTTTTGTTAGACTTGATAATGATTTATAGTGTTGTGTATATTATACAGGGTTGAATAAGTAATTTGAAGTTATTAATTTTTTTATACAATTAAAGTTATAAATTTTGATATGTTAATTATTTATTGTTTTAATAAATTCTCTTAGTCATAGAATTTATCAATGTTATTGTGTAAAAAAAGGAAGAAAATATGTTATTTAAAGATTTATTCAAGTATTAGGCTACCAAGTTTTGACTTGATATATTTAGGTTTGATAAAAATTTCAAAAAAAAAAGTTACTTGAATTCACTCGATTAAGTTTTTACTCACTCAGAATGAGTTCAGTGACACAGTTTGTCATCAATCATCGTTCATTGTTTTAGTTTAAGGTTGTATAAGTTCAGAGCACATGACATCTAGATTCATTTATTTTTATTCTAATTATAATAAAAATGGGTAAACTACACCTAAAGGTCATTAAACTATTTATAAGTTTATGTTTTGCTCTCTCAACTTCAAAAAGTTACAAAATGGGCATTGATCAAATAGTTCAATGACTTAAATTAAAACTTTTGAATAGTTCAGTGATCATTTTGTATCTTTTTAAAGTTGAATAACCAAAACGTGAGCTAACCAATAATTTAGTGACATTGAATGTAGTTTACCTTAAAAAATTAGTATTGATTAAAAATAAAAAAATCATAAATAAATTTACAAGTTACTCGAGTCAAGCATTATACTCAAATTCAATTAGCTCAATAACTTTGATAATGGTTGAACCAAACTCGAGGGTTTTAAAGGCTAAATAATTTAGACACTCTAAACCATTAAAACCCCTAAGGTTTTATTTTTCGATTTTAAGATACTTTTCAACTTAAACCATAATTTTAAGCAAAATAGAATGATAAGCAAGCATATTTAATTTAAATTTAGATTTTAAGCCAAAATTTTTAACTTTTGTAAAAATATTTTTAATGAAATTACCTTTTTTATCTTTCATTTATTTTTTTTATTTTAAAACATCATGTTTAAAGTAAATACTTTATCTTTTTTAAAATATCTTTTGACAACACTGGTAAATATTATTAAAATTTTCATAATAATTTTTAACTTCAATAGTAAACTGGTCCTAATTTAAAGAAATATTATGTTATTTGACTTCGCAACCTAAAAAGGAAAACGATAATAGCGATATCAATTGAGCAAGGTTTTCTAAATTAGATTGATGAATTGACCCAACTGGTTCAATTAAACAATACAAAATAAAAATTTGTTCGATTAATTGTATGATTCAATCTAATAATTTTTTCGAAATTAAAGTTTCGATTAATTCGTAATTTAATCAATCTGATGGACCGATCCAATCGAGTTGAAACAGATTGCAAATTCAGAAAATAGGAAAATAATTGTCACTATCCAACAAAACTATTCAAACGCAACGCGAAGGTTGAGTAATCCAATTTGTTCAAGAAAGTTCTAGAAGCAATATTGGGTTGAACACCACGTGGCGACTCAATTGATGCGTTGGGCTGTCAAACACTTGGGAGGGCATACTTGTCTTTTTAAACGCTCTAGAAGTTCGTACCCAAACGCGGAAATGTCTTCTAGAAACAAAACCATTAGTAGAATTTTAAGTTTGCTTCTTTGTTTCTAGAAAAACAGTAAATTATTATTTGCCCACTGAGTGATCGAAAGGGACTGCCTATTTCTGCTCTTTCTAAAAGCTGTGGCCACGTCCGACCATTTGGATCACGGTACACTTATACGTAGTTATTTTAAAAATAATACTAATGGTGAGATTAAATATTATAACGTGAAATAAAAAGAAAGCTAAACACGTTACATTATAAAATAAACGTTCATCCAAAAAAACCTTAGAAGATTCAATACATACTTTATTGTTGTGTCCTAACCCTATACATTTCTGCTATACTTAGAGTCAACTTAACGAGTGTTAGACCTGATCATGAATTGAATCGGGTCAAATTTGGGTCAGGTAGATATCAAATTTTATGTTTGTTTTATAAGTTTGGGTTTAGTTTGAAAAATAAACTTAAAATTTATTCAATTTTGACCCAGATTAAAAATATTAAACTCGAGTCTGATCCGACCTGCATTTGTTAAATATTTTTATATAATTCTTTTTAAAATATATAATATCATATGCACTAAAAATATTAAAATAAATATTTCTTAATAATTTGAAACTGCATTAAATACATATTAATATAAATAATATTTTAATCAATATGATAAAAATATCAAATTAAACCATTAAAATACTACTAGTCCAACTTTAATTTTTTCTTATGGGATTCTTATCTTGAAGAGCTTTCGAGCACCTTGAATTTTGACCTATTGATAAATTGGAGGAGCTCTGGTAAATTGTAATTTATGTATGAACATATTGGACTTACATTTTAAGTAGTATAAACAATTTTTAATAAAATTTAATTATTAATAAGTTTAACATTCATCTATTAAAATCAATTAATCTAATTGAGATACTATGTATATATAGTATATTAAATTTGACTCATTCACACGTTGGGTATAATTACAATATGGTTAGTTAAAGAAAAATATTTTTTTAAAACATTATTGTAAGATTGGACCGAAAATTATACATTTAATAATATAATTTGATACATTGTAGCACCATATGTTTAGATATGATGGCAACATCCACTTAATCTAACCAAAAATTCTAAATTGATTGCATCATGTTTGTTTTGTTTTAATTGTCATTTTGTCACACTTTTTGAATATGAGAAATATTATAAACAAGCATCATCTTGTAAGGTTTTTCTACACATTAGCAATAAAAGATTGGGTAACACAGTTTGAGTTGATACCAAATAAATATATGATAAAAAATTTAACCATCGCTCTATTCAAATCAAACATTTAAATCAGTGGAAATCATACGATATTATTAAAGTTAATTCATTCATTCAGAAACCGTAATTTATGACAATTAAGTCATAGAAATTGTTGGTGTGATGAGAGTAACTAAGTTCGATTGGCATGGGCATTTTTGTCAATGCATGATGATGTAGGTTTGAATGCGTTGAAGCGCATTATCCTCCTATTTATGGGTTGATGAAAAGTTATGCATAGTTCTAGGCATCGTATAAAAAAAACAGATATGATCAGAACCTATAATGAGATTATTTAAAAAAAGTTATTACTTTAAGTAAGAAAAGCTAATGGATAAAGAGAAAATATATTATTGAGTGGTTTATATATTAAAAAGGTCAATAAACTATAATAATTTATTTATATAAGTCCTTATAGTTCCTAGAAAGAATCTTTATAGTTAGATGTCATTTTTTTATGACATGAAATTGAAATTGACAAAAATTATATGTAAATTATTTGTTTATTTAGATAATCATATATGTAAAAAAAATTTACCTTTTTATTTTATCATAAATCTATGGATGAGATTCAATATGAAATTTATGACTAAATGTATCATCCTAAACTCTAAACCCTAAACCCTAAATGTATCATATTAAAATTATTTTAATATTTTCTTGAAAAATGAAAAATTTAAAATTATTTTAGATTTTATTATATTGAAATAGTTTTAATATTGAAATATTCATGTTAATTTTTTTTGTCAATAATTATAGTCATATTTAATATAATTATATTTAATAAAAAAGTTGACATAATAATAATTTTTACGTAAATTTTAAAAAATTTGTTCATATACATTATTTTTCGTGTCATTTCATATTAAACATCTTGATTATTTTACTATGTTCTTTTATCTTGTAAGCTCATTACGATTCAAATATAGCATGCTCGTTGCCATGAGGGAGAGCCTAGAGTGTGTGTAGATCCTCCCCCACTATAAAGTTTAGAGAGGTATATAAGGTTAAATAACACGAGCCACGTGTCCTCTACTATTGGTAGACTTGTCATTTAGTGGTTCCGTTGTTAGATCAATTATATGACTTGACGTGATTAGGTTGCAGAAAATGTAGATGACAAGTGGCATCCATCTTGCGTCAGTGATTGAGTGACGTGTCCTTGAGTCCAAGCAAAGTGATATCACTGGCGAGGTAGTCTTGGTTCCGGTGATGTAACTTTCCTAATGAGATAACCCATGACAAAATTTATCGATAGTATCTTTTAACAAGAGTAAGGAAATATACGTATGAACATATTGGACTTATCTTTTTAGTAATATAAACAATTTTTTAATACAAATTCAACATTTAATAGTTATTCCTAAAATTTTATTAAATTTAATTAACCAAGTTGAGATTGTTTATTAAGATATGGATCATTGAATTTGACTCATCCCCACTTGGACATAACTAGCAAATGGCTAGTTAAGAAAAATAGTATAGATATGATATGATGTGCCAAATATCAAATGAGTGACTTCACATGATTATCAAAGCAATATTGTAAGAGTGGACCAAAAACTATACACTTGACAATGTAATTTGGTACATAGTGGCAACATATGTTTGTTTTAATTGTCATTTTGGTACACTCTCAAACATTAGATATACAATATATGTGTATATATTATCTTACAAGTTTGGGTTTTATATAATAATAACATATATTTTAATTTTATAAACAAAATTGAGAAATTGACATGATTCCTCACAATAGGCCACTTGCTATTGAAATAATGGAAATTATCCAAAAAAAAAGTGAATCATGTATGCCACTTGTCTATGACATGTTCCATGAAATCATGGGATTTGGGAAAAGTCTCCAAGTTCTTAGCCATATTATTGCATTACTTTAATAACTTAAAAGATAAAAGGTGGCAATGTGGGTATACATATGAAAGGTCAAATCCTTTATTAATCCTTGTACTATGCATAAGTTACAAATTTAGTCCCTATACTATAATTTGGTCGATTTTAGTCTGTGTACTTTTTGGATTTTGAATTTTCAATCATGACCTAAAACAATAGCAATTAGATCCATTATGTCAAATTCTATTATTAGTTTCATACTTTATGTAAGTTGTGAATTTAGTTTTTATTCTCCAAGTTGATCAATTTTAGTTTTGCACTTTTCTAATATTGAAATTCAATCTTAATTCAAATTATAGCCGTTAAATACATTAACTAAAATGTTCCTACAAATATTATATGAAAATATCATGCTGATATTGTGATAATATGTTTACCACATAAGATTTTGGAAAACATCATAATTTAACTTAATGAATTTTACCGCTATAGTTTGGTAAGAACTTTCAAAATTCGAAAAGTACAAAAATTAAAAAAGACCAAATTAGAATTATAAGGATTAAATCCACAACTTATGCATAGCACATAGACTAATAGAAAATTTGAGTTATATTTTATATATATATATTATATTACAAGGTCTAAGACCTAATGCTGACGTGAAGGCCTAATTTTGTTTTTATCCTTAAAA
Source organism: Gossypium hirsutum (assembly GCF_007990345.1). Classification (NCBI taxonomy): domain Eukaryota; kingdom Viridiplantae; phylum Streptophyta; class Magnoliopsida; order Malvales; family Malvaceae; genus Gossypium; species Gossypium hirsutum. Next base: position 1,250,954 of record NC_053437.1, on the reverse strand, counting down.
AGTTAATCTTAATCCCACATTGACAAGAGAGCACTCCCACATTTCACACTTATCTTATATAAGTGACAATTTCTTCACTATTTTCATTAAAAAGTTCATTTTAATCCCAAACTGACTATATAATACTTTCATAGCCCACTTCTTTCTTAAAAAGTTAATTTTAATCCCACATTGACTAGAAATTAATTTTAAATTAATTTTCATTATTTTCATTAGAAATTAATTTTAATCCCTTAAAAAGTTAAATTTAATCCTACATTGGCTAAAGAACGCCCCATACTCACACTTATCATATAAATAAGTTTTAATTTCTTCACTATTTTTATTAAAAATTTAATTTTATTCTTAAATTGACCAAAGAACACTCTCATATCTATAAACAAGTGTTGATTACTTACTATAATGCCAATATCTTTACTATTTTGCATATGATGCAACACTAAGAATTAATTAAGTAGACTTTGTAAATGTATAATCTTAAAAAGTATCATTAATAGGATGTTAATTAAAAAAAAAGGTGGTGGCCAAATTCAAATACAACTGATATTTAGAAATTTGATAAGAATAAATTCTCTAAAAAAATTATTAACATAAATATTTATACTTTTATATTACTAACAGGGGCTGAATTTTTCTCAATACTGATGGTGCCATTCAATTGGAATCAGGATGTGCATTCACTGGGGGAGTTATGCGAGATGAGAATGGTGATTGGATCTCTGGTTATAACTGATTTCAAGGGACATGCTCGGTTTTCGATGCAGAACTTTTGGGCATTTTAGATGGTCTAAAACTCGCCCAACGAAGAGGCCATGATAAGATGGTTATTCAATTAGATAGTGTGGAAGTTGTTAAAGCCACACATGAAAGTGCTTTGAAGACTTCAAATTCTACTTTGATAAGAAGAATACAAATATTTATTTTCATTTTGGATAATTGTTTGTATATGTAACATATCGACGTAAAATAGTGCTAATTTGATAAGTTTATTAGTGATTTGTGATAATTGAATCAAATAAAAAATTATTATATAAAACCATACGAAACCAAAGTTCATATATAACATTACATATTAAATCAAAATTCATGAATAATTTTAATATTTATTTCTTTTCTTTTTTTTTTTTGGTTATATTCACATTTATGAGCCATTATAGCCACATGGTCCTTATTGCATGGGCTACCCAACTCATATTTGCTCTTTATAGGTTCTGATCATATTTGCTCTTTTTGACACAATACCTAGAGCTACTCATAGCCCCTTCCCAATCCATAAAGATGAGGATAATACGCTTCAGCGCACTCAAACCCACGTCCTCCTGCCTTGGCAACAATAACCATACCAATCAAACTAAGATTCAATCGACATTATTTGCTTAAAACTTGATTCTATCAAAAATTATTTTTTATTTTATATATAATAAATCACATGCTATTTAATTTTTTATAATCATCAATCATAAATAAATATTTTCTAAAAAAATTCAAGATAATATTTTATGGAATATTTATACAATTCAAAGTTGCGGCTAATTAATTTCTACTGCAATTATTGAGTGTGATTATGCACCTCAAGTTTTGAGCTACGACTAAATGCGTGGTTGCAAATGATAATAATCTATTATAATTTTAGACTTAATATGTACAACAAATCCCGACTTCTAAAAATGATGCATTTTTTAGATTAAGATATCGATACAAGCCTTATGATTCATGATAACTTTAGAATATTACTCGGAATCATTAATAATATAAAGACATTTAAATATTAAATATTCATGTTCAAGTCCCACCCTACGTAAATTATATCACATGTAAATTATATCCAGGTTTAATTTGGTTTAAATCCTACCACGTGTTGAAGGGCAGATTCACCCTTACACATGTAGGTCATATCCATAAATTATATTTATACCCTCAAAACTTTGATGAGTCAATACAATTAAGCCAAAAGATTGGGTTCCACCCATTGTTCAATTACAAAGTGACACGCGTAATATATATAGATATAACACGTAATATAGTTGAATTCCAAACGTGATTGAAGAAATCAAACATTGTTGGTGTATTCTAACATGCACTCATTCTGAAATGCCATAATCATGAACATTTGTTAGTCCAATTTTGACTGATTTTTTGGTTTTTTACTAAAAGTTGTAACTCTCGAAACGTAAAGAAAGGGAAACGACGACGTTGAAAAGTAATTATATCATCCTTTTCAAACCAATGGGGAGGGGAATCGTAATCAGCCATCGACAATGTGGGGTAATTCATTTGTAGATTTTCTATAAATAAATTATTATATGATTAAAATTTTGTTTTTTTACTATGTACTAAAGATCATGACCTTAGGTAGGGTCGGATTTGCTGTGGGATTATTTATAAGATAATTTGATTTAAGGGTTTAATTAAGTTGAGTTGAACTCGACTGATGGAAATTCAAGACATTATTAAGTTACTTAAATTCGAGTTTGTTAAAACGAAAAGCTAGTTCTCGAATCTAATTTGATCTCAACTAAATAATTGTTGATTCAAATTTGAGTTTTTTTTCCAAATTTAACTTCGAAAATGTATAAACACCGATGTTTCACTTACACCCTAGTTTGGCTCATATCAACGGTTTCTTTTCTTTTTTTAAAGTTACAAGCATAATTACAATTGCAACTACTATAAAATACATAAGAACATCTATAATCAGAATTAACCATGGTTGTATGAACTGGATTGACCTGTCAAATCAAGAATCGGTTAAGATACCAATTTTTATTTTTAAAATTTTTTTAATGATCCATTTAATCGAACCGTAAAAAATTGGTTGGACTGTCAACTACCAATCCAATTCTAAAAACCTTAGAATTAACCAATACGTAGCACGATTAGGTTGAGAACCAAAATAATATCTAAATCTGACCATGCATGATAAATCTAGAGAACGGCTATAGATGATGGGAACGTAAAACTTGAATTAGAATAAAATTTAGCAAAATATATAAAAAAATATTAATATAATAAAATAGGTTGATCCAAGTGGAATTTAAGTAAAAAAGTTGGTAAAAATTGAATTGTTATCCAATTCATGAGGAATTCTAGAACTTGTGGACTCTAACACCAAATTATCAAATATGTGTCAAAGCTAATATTTACAAATCGATGAAAATAAATAAAATTATTACAACATAAAAAATTATCACATATTCTTAAATTATATTTAAATAAAAATAAACAAATAAAGATATTTAAAAAATTTCATTTATGAAATTAAAAAAATACTTATATATTAAAATAGTACACGTCTCTTGCTCTTTGCCGTGGAATCTTATTTGGGTTTTCTCAAATCTAGTCAAAGTTTAGTGATAAAAATTTGTTATTATTAAAATTAAAATTAAAATTCAGATATATATATATATATATTACAATTTAAGTATCAATTAATTAAATATTTAAATTAATTGAGATTAAAATTAAAAAAATTAAATTCAAAATTTCAATGGTCACATTTTATTGGAACAGAGGAAGTATATAATCTTTTTAATGTATTAAATTATTATTTAACTTTACGAGTGTAAATTTTTAGTTAAAAATCAGATTTAAAAAAAATAATTTTATAATAATATTAGAACATATTTTAAATTATGATGTTTACATTATATAAAATGTTGACGTGTTATATCCACTTGTCATTATTTTAAACATGCCACGTAAGATTTTTTTAAAAAAATCTTGTAATATAATATATGTATATGATTTATCAAATCTACTTCTCGTATTTTTTGAATTCTGAATTTTTAATTTTTAATTTTAAACAACAAGAGTTAAATTTGTTATGTTCAATTCTACAATCAGTTCCGTACTATACATAAGTTGTAGAATTAATGATTGTTTTTCAATTTCATCATTTTTAGTCTCTATGGTTTTCAAATTTTGAAATTTTAATCGAGTAACTATTAAATTCATTGACTGAAATAGTTTGACTTTTTAATGTTTTTATACGAAAACAATAAGCTGGCATAACATTACAAATATAATACTATGCATGTCGCGTAAGATTTGAAAATAGCAGCATTTACCTTAACAAATTATCATTGACCAAATTAGACCATAAGGACTAAATTCACAACTTATACATAGTATAGAGAGTAACAACATAATTTGATCCAAAAAATTAGAAAGGATACTTAAAAGTTAATAATTAGATAATGTTTGTTGATACGTTGGATCAACGGAAGTAGATGAGAAGGGGAGATAATTCTGGTCCAGAAGTAGAGAAGAAGAAGGTCCTTCCTTTGGGATGTCTGTCGCCTTTTATTATATAGGGTCAGACCCAGGTCGGGTTGTTTTTTTTATAAGTCTATAACAAGGTTATAATATGATCAAAAATCCTTGTACCATTCGTATATTTAGAATTTAAACACCTAATTTATTCAAGAATTTTAGTTACTCTACTTTTCAAATTTAAAATGCAGTTTAATTGTTAACGCCTTTATACCAAGTAAATATATTTTTTAAAATTTTCAAAATGTTATATCAACGAATTTAATAAAAGAATCTTTATGCCGTGAACATTTGGATTTAAATTGTAAAATCTAAAAAATAAATAGACTAAATTCTAAATATATGAAAAATAGAGGGTCTTGAAGCTCATTTTAACCATAAAATAAAAATAAAAACAAATTTTTAATTTATTATTTGACTTTAAGACTTTAATTTATTTTATAATAATATACATCAACTTGTTTAGAAATTTAATGCAGCATAAATTATTATTTTGCTGTACTTTATTTTATTTTGGAAGTATTTTCTTGCTTGTCTCTATATAAAGCAGAGCCGGTTACCGCCCTCGTTCCCTCACAGCTTAATTACAGTTCACCACATTTTCCTCTCAGATTTTTAAAAAAAAAAAAAAGCAAAAAAGAAAAAAGAGCTCTCTTGTTAATCAAGGTCACGTAAAAAAGACTTGAGAACCAGCTGGTAAGTTTATAGTCGATCGTTGTTTGAATTTTTTTGGTGATAGATCGTTGTTTAATAGTCGGATTATGCAAGTTCGTTTGATCAAATTTAGATACGAGCGTCGAAATTGTTCTCTCTTCTCTGCTAACCTTTGCTTTTGAATTTTTATTTTGTTTTTGGGTGATGGATGGTTGTTTTATAGCCGAATTATGAAGTTCGTTTGATCGAATTTCGATAACTTTGAAGTGGTTCCCAGCGTTCGAAGTTGTTCTCTCTTCTCTACTAATCTTCGATTTTTGTTTGTTCTGTTGTAATTTTCAAGTCCTTTTTTGATCTCCAAAACCAAATGAGATTTCTTCTTTTGTTTGTTTGTTTTCATGGCTGAACTGAGTCGTTTTTGAATTTTGTTCTCTGAAAGGAGCAAAAATAGGTAAGATGAAAATTAGAGATGATAACGAAGGTTCAAAATAATTGATAATGTTAAGAATATTTAATTTAATATTTTAAAATTTTATTCACTCAATATATATATAAAATTTCATGCTGAGTGCAGATCATAGAAACTAGAAAGCTGTTAGATCTGTGCGTAGTCTGGCTTTGGATTTTGAAATTCGAGTAAATTTCGGTTTGATTTAAAATTAAATAATTTAAATATATGGAATAAATATTAACATGAAAATATTTTTAAAATATTTATTTTTTAATAATAAAATGAATTACATAAACATTTTTTAGGCTCCTTTATGTATAAATTTAGCTTATATAAAAACGAAATACTGAGTTTGTTAATTGAGTATTAGCTCGTTGATATTATTGTTAGTGCTAATTTAGAAATTAGAACTACTCTAACTTACTTAAACATCTAATATCCTTTGAATTAAGGGTTAGAGAGAGATTTTTTAAACCCATACAGGTCTATATGTAACCATGTTTTTTTGCATTGAGATATATGTATATATATATGTATATATACCTCTTGATTTTATTTCATTTGGATTTGGTTGGTTGCTGTGATGCTTTTAATGAAATAAATGTTTTTTTTTTGTTTTTAGATACAATTTCTTAAACCTACATGAAGTCAATATCAGTTGCTGGTCTTATTTGGCCTTCTTTTAATTATTATTATATTTATGTTTATTATTCTTTAATGGTAATTCACCAATTTGGGAATTGTTGAACTTTGAAGCTTCAACCACTGAATAGTGGGGGTCTTTTTGCAAATTTCCGATATATATAGGGATTCAAGTTAACTGAAATATTTCCACATTTAGTACTTTTAAGTTGTAATATTGAAGATGTTTATGATGTTAATTGCAGATCATGGCCAATGAGCGCTACATCGAAGAGGCCGAAGTTCGAAGCTATTTATTAGAAAGCAAAAATTCCATGGAGAAGTGGGTGAATTCGCCGGAAACAGTCACGGGTTCGGACGATAATCCCTCAGCCGGTTTTGACTGCAACATTTGCCTCGATACTGTGCAAGATCCGGTGGTGACGCTATGCGGTCACCTATATTGTTGGCCTTGTATTTACAAATGGCTTCACTGTCAATCCATCTCCACTGAAAGCCATGACCAAAAACAGCCGCAATGCCCCGTATGTAAGGCCGAAGTTTCGGCTTCGACAATCGTACCACTTTATGGTCGGGGCCAGATGAGTATGGCATCAAGAGGCAAGGCTCCCCAACTTGGCATAGTCATTCCAAAGAGACCTGTTGGTCCTGATTTTGGCACACCAAGATCACCTAATAGTGCCACTAGTCCACAATTTACACATCAAATACATCACCATCACCATGGCTATTCATATCAACCACAAGTGTCCGATTATCCGTCTTCGCCGATGCTTAGTCCCGGCGGCACAATGATGAACGTGCCGGATCCAGTGACCCGAATATTCGGTGAAATGGTATACGCAAGGGTATTTGGGGAGTCAATTACGAACTTATATGCGTATCCGAATTCATACAATCTTACCGGGAGCACCCCTAGGATCAGAAGGCACCTAAAGCAAGCGGATAAGGCACTAAACAGAATAAGCTTTTTCCTCTTCTGTTGCTTAATCATATGCCTTCTTTCATTTTGATCTATTCGGTTAACCGACCATTATGTATATATACAAATTCCGTCAGATGTACTAATCAGCTTAGGAGATGTTGCATCTCCTATGTTACGATATAATATTATATATGAAATTACAAGTTTTGATCGATATGACATGAGTTTTCCTCCAAGATTTAAATAATAGTCATAATTCACTGACAGCATAAAAATATTTACGTATACAACATTTAACTCGATTCATAGAATAGTTAATCAATGACCTAGTTTTGATGCGCCAATCTAACCAACCGTATTTGCTTTCAATTTTAACTACAATCAGTACCTATGTTACTCAACTTTAGGTATGAGTGTCAGATACATGTAGAATTAACTGGCATCTCTATATCTATCTATATGTTATACACAGTATCGAGTTCAAGTATTTCATAAAAAATTAAGTCCAGTATATATTCGAGCGAAGGTGAAGCCAAAAAAAGTATACCATTAAACTATCAAATTAGGAGAGTTGGTGGAAAATGGTGATGGGATTAGGTAGTGGCTGCTGAAGGTTGCATTTTCAATACTGTGAAGGGGTCAATATTAAAGAAGCTTACAAGGAGAAAGGTCACCCTTTTATGTAGAAAATATCAGAAATCATAAAATAAATAAGAATATTAAAACATAGTATATTATATCACATCGGATATAGAAAGGTATTACTTTCTGGAATGGATTTTATGGCAATCAATTATGATGAATATAAGTAGTAACAAAATATCAATTCTAACTTTGTGTTACCATTATTGTTGACTTCAATTTAGGTTTGCTCAAGGGTAGAGATTTTTGTCTAATTTCAAAAGTTGGTCTAAAAACTTAAAAGGGTTTTGGAAAAAAAAATATTAGGTATAAGTATAATAACAAAATTTGACCCTACTTCTATTTCTCTGAGATCTCTTGGCTTTTAAAATCTACTTAAATCGGCTTTTTTTGGACGGAAATGCTGATTAGACTGTCAAAACTTTAATGGTAATGACATTATACATTATATTCCATGTGAAAGTCCATATGCACTTCAACCAAATTAATATATATATACATATATATCAAAGTTATCAGAAATTCAAAAAAATTATCCACATTAATAATGAAGTAGACGTGGATTGCAACACTAGTGCAAAATTCACTCAATTTTTCAATAAAAAAATAATTTGACTAAATTTTAAATGTTGATAATTAACAAGATAAAAAAAATTTAATATTAAAATATTAAAATAATAACTTACCCAATCAAATTTTAGTTGAAATCTTTTCTATTTTAGGGTAACCCTAGATGAAATCAAATATAGGAACTTGGGACCATTAGAAGAAGACATCTTGGGTTAATTTTCTTGCACATAAAGTTGGTGTATATTAAAGAGAACTCTCTCTCAATTGAGCTTGAAGCTTACTTTGAGCAAGTGATCAATTATGGAAACACCCATTTTGGTGATGCATTTGGTGGATGCAGCCACCCCATCATATTCTATCCTTTTCACATACTTTGGATTTGTTCTAAAAACCTTATCTCCTAATCAACATGATTGAGTTCTCCATCACACCTAAATTTAAATATCTTGGTTGGATTTTGACATGGATGTCCCACCATTGACTTTGAAAGCAGTCTAATTATATCTAAACACCTATGTTAACTTAAAATTAGAGGAGTTGATATGCTAGTTGGGACCTGCTTATGTATAAACTATATGTTAATGCAGGAGAGATGTTAGATTTTTTTTTTTGGATGGGTCAAAATTAGATTGTATATTTTTACGATAGTAAAAATGTAATTTCACCATTTTAATAACCTATACTTTTATAATTTTTAAATGATTGAATCAAATTTTTATCATTTTTGGGAGGGCCAAAGTACAATTTTGCCGTAATTAGTTTAAAATTTTATAAATTATAAATGAGCCTAAATGAAAATTTTTTCACTTTAGAGGGGTCGGGACCCCTGCCAACTCCCTAGCTTCGCCACTGTGTTAACATTGGTATGTGTTAATATTGTATAATTTAAAAAATTCAAGATTTTATAGATGAAAATTATAATTATTTGTAATTAATTGAGTTAATTTTTGCATGTAAAGTTATTTTATAAAGATATGAATTTTATATAAAGTTAGAGTGAATATTTGGTATATTGATACTGCATTTTTTTAATTCTACAAGTAGAGATATAAATTTGTCACGTGCCCCTTTTTTATATATTTATTTTAAAAAATTTTTTTACTATACCCTATATACACATTTCATTAATTCAAGCCCAAATATTTTCCCAGAAAATTATATTGTAAAACAACGTAATCATATAAAAAGATATGGAATTGAAAGATACATCTATTTTTATCTATTTGAACGACTTTTTTATTAGTCAGTATCACTATTTTTGCTTGGAGAGGTCAATTGCAGCAATTAAGAGCCAGTTCTCCATTGCTGATGCGGTTAAAAAGTGGTTTCCAAAAGTATTTTTAGAAAAAGAAAATGTTTTCGAAAAGTGTGTTGGAAAAGTTTTGTGATAAAATGTGATTTGTGAATTTTTAATTCTCTGTTGCTGTAAAAATCATAAGCTAAAAACACCTAAATTTCAACTTTTGTGTTTGGGTGGAAAAGCCCTTTGCCTTTTTCACTGCAACCTTAACCCTAAAAGTCAAGTATTCTTTATTACTTCTACGGTAAAAAAGTATTTTTAAAGCCTCAAACACAATGAAAAACGAGACCTAAGATTGATATATGATAGAATTAGTTGGAAATTCATCCAAGTTGTGCTAGAGTTATGGACTTCAATGTGACCTCGATTGATCTTATAATGCAATGTATTTCCACTATCTCCTACCAAGTGCTTATTAATGGTAGTCTCACCAAACAAAACTTATTAAAATCGGGTGACTAAAATAAAAACGGTTGTTAATGGAAGTGCCCAATTTGCATGTAAATAATTAATAATTACTGACTTTAGATTTGTTCAAGGATTAAATTATTTGTGTAAACTTATTAAAGTAGGATGACTAAAATGAGTGCACAATAACATTGAATTAATAATGGGTGATCAAACTGAAAATTTATTAAAATTGTGTGACTAAAATAAAAATGGTTGTTAATGGATGTGCCCAATTTTCATTTTTTTTATTTTCAATGCCCAAAATGAAAATTTATGAAAGTTGGATGACCAACCGTGTAGTTTACCCTAAAGTTTATTCATATCATACATTACCAAAAACCCTTGTGAGGATGAGTTTTGCTTTATATAAGCCAAAGGCCCACTACAAAACTGGGCCCAATTCCCTATTTCAGTCCACCACTAAGAAGAGGTCAAATTAATTTAATTTTTTCACACGTTTGATAATTTGTAATAAAATTTGTTTGATAGAATTTTTTATATAAAAAGTGAAAAATAATGAATAAGCAGTAATTTAATTTTTTTGAATATTATGTTATCTTTTAAAGAGTTTTACCTTTAAAACTTGAGTTTAATTAAAATTACATGAAACGTGTTACAAAAACAAGGATAATTTTTTTTTAAAAAAATCATAAGTTAAATTTTAAATTTATTAAATAATTAATTATATTTCTTATTTAGTTTTAAGTAATATACTAAAATATTTTATAATTTAATTTTAGTATCCACATTTACTTCATAAAAATATATAAAAATTAAACTAATAAGTGGTTGGATGCAATGGTAAGATATATTGCACTCTCAATGAAAGGATTCAAGTTTGAACATTGGAAAATAAATTGTTGAGAGGAGCAACTATGAACCTCGAATATGGACGGTTAAACGCATATGAAGTATATCAAAAATATATATATTATTCACATTAATGATAAAGTATACATAAATTTTCACGTGGACTATCATTCAATGTTATTAAAATTTTAACAGTTCAATAAACTTTTCATCCCAAAAAAGTGCTATATTACTAAATTTGTAAAGTTGAAGGCCAAAATGATAAAAAAAAAATTAAAACCAAAGTGACCGAATAAGTAAATGCTAGGAGCTAATTTTTCTTTGTACCAATTAATAATTAAAAAGATATTTAATTGCAATTTTACTAATTTTTTTAATCTTAAAAAAAGGGTAATTTTATTTTTAGTATATAATTCGGATCTAAGTTTTTGTGCTGAGGTTTTCTCAAGTCTAAGTTTTTTCGAGTTTGAATTTTTATGAGTTGGAATTTGTCCAGGTTTGAGTTTTTCGAGTTTAGTTTTTTGATTTTTTGGTTAAGTAGTGTTTGAACAAGTTTAAGTTTATATTTTATTGGGTTGGGTTCTTAGTCTTGAACTCATCTTGCCACCTTGGGATTAATTTTGGGTCAGATCAATTTTATTTTTAAAATGTTTGATATTTTAGTTCGGATTTAAGTAATTTTAAATATAAGTTATTTTGGGTTCAAGTTGGGTTACTTTTGGTTTGAGTCATTTCAATTTTGAATTCTTTTAAATTTGAGTTAGTAGAATGGATTAGAATTACAAATTTTTACAATAAAATTAAGTTAAGTTTAGGTTGATTGAATTGAGTCAACTTCGACTTTAATTTGAGTTCGAGTCAAAATTCACAAGCCTATATCATTTTTAAAGTAGATAATCGTATTTATATGGCATTGATTTAATATTGATATCAATTTGTATATATATAATAATTTTTTGAACAATTTTATTATAGGTTCTTCCCAACCTTTAAATAAGAGGATAATGCACTTCAGCGCATTCGAATCCACGTCCTCTTGCATTAACAACAATACACAAAGCAATCAAACTAAGACTCAATCAACATCACTTTATATAATTAGTTAGTATTGATATGTATCAATTTATATAGATTGATATATATATATATAAAAGTTTAGATTCTTTTATTATTAACTTAATCACCTATTTCGTCTTTAAAAAAAAACTAATTCCAAGTGTTTTTTATCTTAATTTTTTTATTTTTTTATTTATAAATAAATTTTGTTCATCAGGTTACCCCATTAAATTAAAATTCATATGATTAAATATTTATATTTGATGCAAAAAATCATCATTGATTTTTTTTAATTTCAATGATTTTCTATTTTTCTCTTAAAATTAAAATATATATTTATCTATAGAGGGACTGTAAATAAATAAAATTAAACTTACCATAATTATTAAATTTCATCAATATGGAAATTTTAAAAAAATCAACATAAAGTTTCTTACAATGCTAGCATTAAATAAAAATCACGAGGGACTAAAAATAAAATATATAAGGATATGAAGATAATACAATTAAATTGGAAGTGGTGCTAATAATAATAATCTAGAAATAATATAAAAGTTGACCTAACGCAAAATGAGGAATCAAATAATAATATTATATTAAAAGATAATTAAATTAAATTAAATTAAACTTACTATAATTAATAAGAATTAAACAAATCAACAATTTAATATAATATTGTACGAAGCCCCCACATTTTTTTTTTATTTTAAACATATAAAATTTAAAAAGATTCTTACCTTTTTATTTATTTATTTATTTGGTCCTAGTGCTGTGTAAAAATATCTCTTTAAAAAGAATAATAAAAAATAATTATATGCTCATACCAAATCCAAATTTTTTTATTTCTTTGTTACCCCTTCAAGGCACTTACATATGTATGATTAATATTTTAAAAAATTATCATTGATTCAATACCTTTATCTTATTAATTAAGATTAATATATGTTATACGTCAATAACCTGAGACCTGAACTCTAGAAAGGATTTGAACCTCCGACCCATAGCTCGACTACGAGAGCCCGCTTGCAAAGCAAGGCTATAGACCCAGCTCGCAGTAACCTTGTGCGAGCTTATAGGGTAGGATCGCAGGTATAGCTCGTAGAACTGGCCTGCAAGATGAGGTCATAGACTTAGCTCATCGAGACCTAGAGAAAGTCGCAGTCTCACTTCACATGTGCCCAAAGAATTCACAAGAAGTGTCACGTGCTCCATAGACCATATAGACATGTGCCCAGTAGGTACAAAGCTCGCCCAAAACGTCAGCCCCACGAGTAAAAAGGACCGCGTACTCCTTAGACACGTGCCTAACAAGCCTCGAGTTCTCAAAGACTGTCAATACTGGAGATAGCAGAGTCAAGATAAAATAGTGAGACCCTATCATGAGCTGTAATAATACCAATAACAACATGTATAAATACACTGATACTCATATCAATAAGACAAATAAAATATTACTCATTAATATATATTTTCAATATATTTAACGTTTGAAATTTATTAAAATAAACCTAAACTTTCATGTGAATGATTGTAAAAAAAAATACAATGATTAAATTAAAACAAATATTAAATTTCGAATTAATCTAATATTTCCAACGAAAAAAATATTTTGATGCATAATATATATAAATAAGACAAAATATATGTTTGGTGAAGTGGCGAAGTAGGGTATTGGTTAAAAGAAGGTCTAATTTTGATTTTAGTCCTTCTACTATGTTAAATTTGATATTTAATTATTTTACTTTAATTTATTGTAATTTAACTCTCTACTTTTTATAATTTATCATCAAATCTAATTTGATAACACGATTAGTTGTTGCGGTCAAAGTGATAACACAAATTTTCATGAATTTATTATTTAAAAAAACACTATTAATTATCGATTTATATTATTAACACTTCAATAACAATAGTTAGCAATATTATCGTTTCAAAGCTACTAATAACGTTATAAAAATAAATGAACCAAATTATATTAAATAAAAAAATTTCCATATAATTAGATGTTAGAAAATATGGGCTTCATCACTAAATCAACCCAAACAAAAAAGTAAGCAAAGATATTTTTCAACCTTTTTTTATTTAAAATTTGATTGTAAATTACTTGAGTTCGAATTGAAAAAAAATCGAGCTTGATTTGATAATTATAGAGCCGAACTCCAACTATTAATTTAGCAGAATTTGAGCCTAGTAATACTCGACTCAAATAGCTTGTGAGCCTTATCGACTTTTCATGTTTTTATATTATTAAATTATGTCATTACCTTTAATACATATTATTAACCATAAATTTAATTATCAAGTCAAGCTCGAATACAAAAATCGATAAACGAGCTTAATCTAATTCAAGCTCGAGTAGCTTGATTATATCCTGAGTTGAGCTCATGCTTAAAAATAAATGTTCAATCGCTCTTGAGATTCGAATTTCAAGTTGGGCTCAGCTCGACTCGATTACACCCCCACAATGAATCCAACATTATCATGTCATAGATACTTGAATACGCATGTTCGAGTTTCACCATATATAATTGTCATATGCAGTATTCTAATTTCATTATGCGAAGTTGTCATGTGTAGATTTTTACCTGATTATTTATCATACCGCTTTATATTAAATTAATTCTACTTTGTAATTGTTTCGAACATATGTAATATTGTAATTATATTATATTTATACACGTAAACTCTCTTACAAAAAATTTCAAAAAGAAAAGAAAAACATTATCGTGCCGTCGCAAGTAAGAAATAGTAAAGATGATATCATGGGCCGGTTCATGGTCCCCACCTTTCACCATCATTTCCCTTCCCCCATTCACTCATTCCCCCATCTCCAAAAAAAAAAAACACACCTTTGAATCTTTTAATTAATTAATTAATTAATTGACTGATTAATGTTAATCATTAAGATTAAGATATTATAAACGTGGTTTATGCTTATAAGCCTTTTTGTCTCTTTCTTAATCACTCTTAAAGCTTTCGGCTCATTAGTTATCTGTACTTCTCTGAGTTTTAATTATTATAAAAATTTAGTCAATTAAGTCTTAATTCAATTGGTATGAGTATTATTATTAACACAGAAAGACGCGAGATTAAGTGCATTGAAGCATGTTATTCTCCTATTTATGAATTGAGAAAGTGTTATAAATAGTTCTAGATATTGTGTTAAAAGGAGCCGCTATTATCAGACCATATAATAAGATTATTCAAAAATATTATTAATTAAATTTATGAAACTGGAAAGTCTTTTTTTAATTATTTTACAAAACACTGGATTTTTAAAATATTTGACATTTCATAGCTCAATAACAGATTCCTTGGTGAAGCACTTACCTATAAATAAAATATTAATATTAATATTAACGTAAAATATCTTTTAATATTTTATTTTTATCAGTAAAGTTGGTAGATTTTAAAAAAACAATAATGAAGTCTAGGTCTTAAATACTCGTTTGAGTCTCATCATGCACAATTGTATACGTGTAGGTCTCTAGTCCTACTTAGCATGTTTGTCACGGGTAGATTTGTTTGGGTCTTGCTAGTTTTCATACGTTGTGTTTTGTTCTAATTGATTCTACATTGTAACTGGTCGGACATATGCTTGTACATGTATTTGTATTTAATGAAACTTTCAAAGGGTAATTCAATCAATGACTGAGTCCTTGAATATCTAAATTCGAGTCTCATTACGCACAATTGTCATGAATAAATTTTGTCCGATTCTTGATCATTTTTATTATATAATTCTTGAACTCCGTGTTACTATTATTGTTATTATTCTATTATACATAAAAAAAAAACTACTAAGAAAGGTAAATGGTGCAAAATGTCGTTACTATTACAAGAAAGATAAAAAAAAGACAAAGATGAATTTTAAGGAAACTCCATGTTTTTGGGCATTAAAATAAAGCTCACAATGGATTTTTGGACCAATTGAGAAAAGGAGATCACCAAACTGTCCCCTAATGCCCTAATTGGATTCAATAAACTACATAACCAACATTACATCAACAGACCAAAACAAAAAAAGAACTAAATATGGTTGTTTATTTGATACTAACTGACACTAAAAACATGCTGTAATAACCAAACCATGAATGCATAATAGCAAATCACTGCTAAAAGAAAGTTTGGAAAATATGTCAAACTTTTCTTTTGCAGGTTTCATGAAAATGAAGAAAATGGAGAATCACACACACATATGTGTGTGTATTGAATCATTGGAAAGAAATAAGGTGGGGCAAGTGGTTGGTTTTTGGCGAAGAATCTGCTAAAATCAGTGGCTGATTTCATCAAAAAAATCTGCAGCCAGTGATTGGAAATGACAATAAAGATGGCATGAAAATTCGACATCGGGAGATTTTCAGACCGAAGCAGTTCAAAGTGGATGGTTTTAAGAATCGTGATCTTTCCAAAAGAAGGATTTCATGGGACAAGAAGAGGAGGAAGATGGAGAAGAAGTGTCACCGAATTGGTGATGATTTTGATTAGGGAAAGGGAGATTTGAAGGTAAAAGTAAGTTGTTTGAGGTGTCTAAATCATCCCAAACTGGACTCCCTGGACCCCAACCTTCTTGTATTACATTGAACCAAGCCTCGGACATGTCTCCCCACACTAGTTCTTGAGAACCCGAACCCGAACCAGACCCTTCAGCTGCCATCTGCACCTCGTCGCTGGCTGTTGCCTCGCTAGACCCTAACCCCGAATCGCTATCGGGGTTATTATCTCCTTGAGATGGTGGTGGCATTGCTTCCATTTCGGTTGACTGCGAATTAGGCTCTTTTGGCTCGTCTTGTGGCGGAACTGTTGAACTTGGGCCTGGGGATGTATCTTTATCTTTGTTGAGGAAAAGTTCAGGGAAGTTGAGCCTTGCATTCTCTCCTCTCAACTTGAACGCCTCGCGGTCATAGGCTAACGCGGCATCTTCGGCTGTGTCAAATGTGCCGAGCCAGAGACGAGTTCGGTTTCGAGGGAGACGAATCTCGGCTACCCATTTGCCCCAATGCCTTTGCCTTACACCTCGGTAAAGCTTGGTTGTATTTATAGGCTGCAATGGTGGCCTATATAATTGTCTACCGTCTTGTCCCAATCGGCTCATCATCATCATCCTCCTTCTCGGGCTCAATGTATCACTCCAATATTGAAGAAGTTGCTGTTGTGACGGCTGCGGAAGTTGTGGAGGCGGTACCGGCGATGATTCTCCAGCGAAAAACGGCCGATAAACAAAACCATGTTGCTGCTGCTGCTGCTGTTGGGGACTAAATGAAATCATTTGTTGCTGACTTTGCGGCAACGGCTGGAACATCGGATGAGGAAAGTAAACAGGATTCTGAGTCCCGTCGAAAGCGAAAGGGAAAACCATTCTTGAAGAAGGCAAAGAAGCATTCGAAGAAGAAGAAGAAGAAGGTAAAGAAAGAGTTAATGAAGGCGAACTAGAAGGTAACGAAGACGACTGGTCCGCCATTGAAGCAATTGATCGAACAGGTTCTTGACGTTGAGTAATCTTCTTATTAGGCCTTTGCGACATGGAAGCTTCACCAAAAACTGGCTTCCATTGTCGCTTCTCGAACCCAAAATCAAGCTCGTTCCCTTTGTCAACCTCCCAATCTTGCACATCACCAACACCCTTGTTGAATTCACCACTGTTTTCAGCAGCAGCCATTGATAAAATAAATACTTTAAACAGCCACTGAAAATCGCTCGCTCGCTCTCTCTGTCGAAAAACACAAAAGCTTTCAATAAACCCCAAAAGTTCAAAATCAAACAACCCAGATTCAAATAAGGTCAAGTTTCGAAAAAAGAGAAAGACCCAAAGCTAGAATCTGGAAACTGAATTCAACAGCTAATAATATGGAATTTATTGAATAGAATCAGATTCGAAGTCATGATCTTTGACCCCATACCAAAAACAGAGAGAGCGAGCTTTCTTTACTTCGATTATGCAACGAGAAAATCCAAAACGGGTGTTGAAGGTGCTGGTTTTTTGTTTTTGTTTGATGAAGCAAATCTAGAGGTTTTTGGAGTGGAGTGTTGAGGGAAAGCTATGAAATTAGAAGAAAATTTGTGAAAAAAAAAACAGGGGAGGGAGCTCTGTTTTTTTAGAGAAATGTGGGGAAAATGCAGGGCAGATAGAGGGACCTTAACCTTATAATAAGAGAGAGAAGTGGGAAACTTTTCTTCTGTTTGGTGGTTTAACTTCTGTTTGGACCCACACGGGGTTGGATCGGTCTTTTCTAGTTTCGTTGCTTCCACTCTAATCTTCATTCTAACTATTATAAATATTAAATTAAGATGTCGGATTAATTATAATGTAAAATTAAAATTGCATAAAGAAAAATATACGAGTAATTGAAAAAAAAGGGTAAAATCTATGTATAACATACATACACGTATTATAAGATTCAATTTTGGATACTTAAAGACTCAATACTTCCGCATTAGCCAATAAGTTAAAAGTCTTATTGATGCTTCCAATCTAATTCTTTTATTCTTGATAAGAAATTCGATATTGTTTGAGCAAAATATCAAATTGAAGTGTTACAAATAAAAAAAAAATTGTGAAGAGAGTTTACTCCTATTTAATATTCTAAGTCAAATGTGATTATGAGGTAAATGAAACATTTATCCTCACAAATTACTCGAGTTTGATTAAAAATGATTATCGAATCGAGTCGAGTTCGAGCTTAATAATATTTTGCTTGAATAATTTGCAAAATTTATTAAGCTTTTTATTTTTATTAATAAGCCACGTTATTGCTCTTGGTATATTATGAAGCTCAAAATTAATTATTAAACTGAGTTGTATAAAAATTGATAAACAAGTTTTATTAAATCCGAATTTTATGTTATTTTATTTTTAAAAAATTTTAAACATCTAGTTCTTATATAATATTTAGTTATAATAATTTCCGAAAGAATATGGTGCGTGCGTGAGAATAACGAGGATACCAAATATAGTTACGCAAAGTGGGCGTTACCGTACACTGTTGTGGCAGGTTATGGTTTCGATACGACTAATGGCGCGTCACGCCGTCGCATGCGCGCGGCTTATTGACTCACGTATTATTGCCTTGCCTTGCCTTTCCGTTATAAATGCTGGGCCTGGGTGTCCAAAGTCAAAGCCAATTACAACATGTGATAATTAAAATCCCATCAGCATCCAAAGGTGCCTTCCTTAATCCGTAAAAATTGTTTTACTGTTTGACATCTATGATTATGGAATCAAGAACGGGTGGTCTAATCAATTTAAATACTAATCTGATTTTAAAAACATCAGTTGCAAATAAAGGTATTCATAAGTTAAGCTAAGTTTAAGTATGGTATTAACACATTTTATATTTGTCTAAACTTGATCTTATTTTTATTTTAAACTTGGCTATTTTTTTTGCCTAAATTTATTTTTCGAGTTTAATATTTTTGCTCAAACACTTTTAAATTCTAGACAAACTTCTAGACTCGAATGAATAACCCGATCCTTAAATAGGTCTAATTACAACTTACAATATTTCATACGAACTTTTACGAACATTGATTTAGCACAAGATTTTTTTTTTAAATTAAGCCTTTTCTTTGGAATAAGGTAAATCATTCATGGAATTACTTTGGGTAAAATAATAATTATTGTCAAACATCAAATTCTTAGCAACC
Source organism: Gossypium hirsutum (assembly GCF_007990345.1). Classification (NCBI taxonomy): domain Eukaryota; kingdom Viridiplantae; phylum Streptophyta; class Magnoliopsida; order Malvales; family Malvaceae; genus Gossypium; species Gossypium hirsutum. Next base: position 1,231,538 of record NC_053437.1, on the reverse strand, counting down.
TACCAACTGTATTAGCCATTAATAGAATCTATAATTAATCCTCTAAATCTTTAATTAACATACTCGAGAATATTACATGACTAAATTCATTCAAATTCACAACTTTCAAAAAATTGTAACATCATCGATATCGGTTCAACTGATTGATGAACAAAGAAGAATAAAGATACATATGAACGGTTCACCAAGGACACCAAAAAGTTACTAAAAGTGTTTGGTGCGACTTGAATTTCTTGGGTGTTTCCAAGTTATTGAGCAGACATGGCATTGTGACGGGAGAAGACTGTTGGAGAGGACATCGATGTCGGCAGTGGTTAGTGTTGTGAAAGGGAGAAGAGAGGAAAAGGAAATGGGGAGAAAGAAGAGAAGGAAAAGAGAAAAAAAGGGAAGTAAAAAGAATAAATTTGTTCAAAAGAAAAAAAATATAGTAAGACTAATTGTACAATTTGACCTAAAATTTTGTCTGAAGTGATGACATTAACGTGTCGCACCATATTGCCATCACACTATTAACGGCTTATAATATAACAAATTGATAACGTTAATGATTATATAATAATTCTTAAAACTTTAGCATGAGTGACTAAACTTGTAATTTACCCTATAAAAATTGATATTTGAAAAAGAAAACAAAAATTAAGATTTTGGATGATTCTAGATCTTATGGAGCATGAGTTTGTCCTAAAGTTACAAGGTTCAAAGACATGCATGGTGATCCATACGATTTTATTTTAAGACAAAATTATTCGTATTTAATTTCTTATTTTATAATATTTTGTTTTTTTAAATATATCAACTTTAGCCAAAGTGTTTAATAATTATAGTTAACAAGAAATGATACCCTAAAGTTCTAATTTTGTATTTGTTAAATACTATTCTAATTTATCGAAATTTGGAATTTTGATTTATAACTGCTTTTTTTTCGGTAAATTTATCAAGATGCTAATAAAACGATTCATGTTTTAGCTAATACGATTTTATTACATGCAAGTCGTGTTGTTTACGCTCTAATAAGCTACTTTCTATTAATTTTGAAGCCGAAAAAACTAGGTTTGGGTGTTGGGGAGAGTGGCTTTAGGTTTTGTTTTTGCTTTTAATAATTAATTTAAAAATTTTTATAGGAATGATTTAGGGTTAATCCATTAGGTTGGTCCTACCATGAATTTAATTATTTAGGGTACGGCGGCATTTAGTCAACATGCTTTGACCAATCAAAACCGACCAAATTGTTTTTTGGGGGCAAATTTCGTCTTCCATTTCTATTACAAAAGTTTTAGATATTTTCAATTTTTTTATTTCATGCACGCACACAATTTATTATAATAAATATCGATTTTTTATCTATGATATAGAGTTAATTATATGTGTTAATTAAATTATTTTTTAATTTTAAAAATATATAACGTTTATCAAATAATATTATTAAGAAATTAAAACAGGATAATGTATGCTTGGTATTAGATTGATTTTCATTTTATGAGAATTTAATTTTTTTTACAGAAAATAAAAAATGGAATAATACACTGAATATTATTTTTCATGTTTTATAGAAAACTAATGGCTATTTATTTGAGTATAAAGATCGTGACTAGAATTATCCAAAAATTAAATTTTTTATTTTTATTATTCTATTTTTTTATTCCAATTAAATTATCATATTTTTAATCAATTTTTTAAAATATAATTTGATCTATCTAAATCATAAATAGTATATTGATAATCGTGAGGGTCGTCCCGTTTTGTCATCAATATAGCGGTGTCTTTGAAAGTCGGTGCAAATCGGATAGTGTCGGTGGTCCAACCAATCACGGATTTCCACGTCATCATTCTTCTTTTATTTTTTTTTCTACACAAAAACATCTTGTTCTATTTTTTTACTAGTATTATCATTATTTATTACTTTGAGGCCAAGCTTATTCCACAAAGGACATACTCATTTGCCTATCGCAAGCTTTCCTTTAATCACATTCATTATGCCCAAATCATTCATGATTATCCCTTAATCTCGCAATTCTTTTTATTTTATATGTATTATGAATAAAATAAAGGGTAAATTACTCTTAAAGTCGCTGAATTATTAGTAAATTTACGTTTTGATCATTCAACTTCGAAAAGTTATAAAATGGTCACTGAACTATTCGAAAGTTTTTATTTAAGTCGATTGGATAGTATTTTTTTTTTTAATTTCGACTAGCGAGCTCGAAATGACGATTCGATGATTGGTATAATAGATCAGTACTCATCGTTGAGCAGAAGAACATATCTTAGATATTAGTCGACCTGACGGACAATTATAAAGATCAAAGAAGAAAGTCTACAAATTCGTGAAGTTTTGAAGTTGTTTCATGAAAAAAACTAAACTGTAAAATAGAAAAAGAATGGCAACTTTTGATTGGTGTAGGCGAACAAAGGTCATACAATAGTGATTTTAACAGTCTAGTGATTTAATAAAGACTTTCAAATAGTTCAATGACCATTTTATAACTTTTTAAAGTTAAGTGATTAAAGCGTAAACTTACAAATAATTTAGTGATTTTAGGTGTAATTTACCCTTTTATTTTATGGTATTTGGTGGTCACATCAAATCCCGACTAAACCTGAAGTTGAGACAGGTTGAACCTACTTTTACTCTCTCTCCCTCTTTGTTAAATTACAATTATATCAACAATTCTAATCAAAATCAATATTAAACATTGAACTGAAGAACTAATTCAACTATCAACTAAACTCTAACTAACTAACTATAATCGAAACAAATTTGGAAAAAAACTCACACATAATTTTAATATTTAGATAAATTTAGATCAAAGTCAATTCTAATATTTTTTTGGTAAGTTTAGTTCGGGTTAGTTTTAGATTCAACTCGTTCAGTATTTAAGGTTCAAGTTTTTAAAATCAGGTTATTATGCGTTTGAATAATTTTGGGTTCCAAACACTTCAAGTTTGCGTCATTTCGAATTATTTATTAGTTTCATTTCAATTTTAGATCATTTTTTTATTCAAGTCATTTCGAATTTGAGTCAATTTATATTTGAATTGAATAGGGTCAAGCTGTCAGGCTAAATCTAATTAACTCATATTTGAATATGGATTAATGAACTCAAACCTTTTAGGACAATATTTTCAACAATTTTTAAACCACTTTACTTTTTTTATTGACAACTTGTTTGCAGTATTATTAGAGCTGCACCAAATCAATCAGTTGAACTGGTTAGAATGGGAATCAGTCGATATACCTATCCAGGCAAAAGAATCGAATCAACTTATAAGCAAACTACTCGAAATAGTTAAAAAAAATTGAGTAAAAAACCGGTAATTGAACATGTTTATAAATTTCTTAAAATTCTTAATTTTATTATCTTTAATTAACTAATTAACTATTATCAGATCAATAATCAAATAAATTAAACAAAAAATTAATAATCTAATCGATTTAACCACCAATATATATTTTAAAACATTTCTGCAACAAAATTATCTAACAAACATGTCATCCAATTCAACAAATTAAAGGCAAAATAAGAAAATTTCAAAATAGAAAACATAAAAATACAAAAATAAGCAACAATTTGTCAAACCGTCCCTAAAGATTCCAAACAAAGCCCTCGACACGTGGCGAATCCATTGAGGTTAAACTTTTTTATGAGTTTTTTTTTCTGTATCTATCTCCAAAATAAGTATATATATTTTTTCAATTGACTCCCCACATCTTTGTCTTTGCTCTTTCGACACAGATATTTGTGGACAGCAACACAACATGCAGGGAATATAAGATTACAATTAAATGTCAAGACAATTCCAAGTGCTGTTTGGACTCCAAATTGAAAACATCATGCACAAATGTGTCCCAAAATTATATGGCTTTTTTCTTACATCTTTTCATTCACACCATTCCTTCTTATTTGATTTGACAAAAGCAATGCCTCTTTTCATTGATTAATTTTCCATTTTGTTTTGAGATTTGGGAAGCACAAAAGGAAAGATAAAGCAACATTTAGCTTCTGAATTCGACATCTTTTTTCAATTTGGTCCATGTGATTATATGGTAGTATGAGATTGTGCCATTTAATCTCATAATGTCATATCATCACATGGATCAAAATTGAAAAAAGTTCTCAAATTGAAAGACTAATATGAGCAAAAAAAATTTAAAGACTAAATTAATTAAAAAAATTGTCAAATTCAAGAACTAATTATTATATTATCCAAAAAATGGGTTTAAGGGGGCTTTTGTGCCGACCAACAGATTATTAGCTTGATTAATATTATTGTTGTTTAATAATTTGAAGACTATGAGTTCAAGCACGCTTAAACGTATTATATCCTATAATTTAATTAAAGTGCCATGCATGCCGACCAAATTGAACCATTATATATGAAATTACTACCGACAACCTTTGTATTTCATAACTTGTGAGGTCTTTAAAAAAAAAACACTAATTGGTTTATAGTAATTTTTCAGTTGAAGTAAAATATGAAACTGGTCTTATAACAAAGTATTTACAAAATAAGCAACATAAGATCGATCTATAGTCTACTCCATGTTGTATGAAGGAAACTATTATGGTAGACAAATGGGTTGAGTCTTAACTCGATTAGTATAAATGTTATTGTCAATGTAAGAGGACGTGAGTTCAAGTGCACTAAAGCGTATTATCATTCAATTTATGTGTTGGGTTGGAGCTATAGGCAGCTCTAGATATTGTGTCCAAAACAATAGATATGTTCTAAACCTTTAACGAGATTGTTTAAAATATATATATATTATCAAGGGTGTAGCCAAAAGGTGGTAGGAAGGACTTTGCGCCTTGGCCAAATGGTCAAATTGCTCTTTAGGCCCTCCCCAAATGGTCAAATGTAAGATTGATCTATAATCTTTCTAACTTTTGATTAAATTGACCCTATGTTTTTAATGCCTAAGAGTAGACTGTTTCCAGTTAAGGGCATAGATATGCCCCGAATAGTACATATGCCTTTTAATCATTTTGAAATTTTATAATGGTCCCTAAAATCTATGATTCTTTTTTACCCAAATGATTTTCTGACTTGGCTTTTGTTGATGATACACTTGATGCCGTTAAATGTGCATTCAAAAATCATTAAAATTTGTGAAACCTAGAGGCTCGAAGACGAAACAAGTAATTCGACTAAAAAGTAAAGAGATTCGATGAAAAAAGTAGTGGAGCATGTGGTCACAAAGAATTAAATGATAGCTTAGTTCAATGATTTTTAATTTATATATATATATATTTGTAAATTTTCATGAATTTGACTCTTTGTATCACCATCATAAACATATGAGATAAGCTTAGACTAGGTCAATCTTTGATGGACCCTAATGGCATGCAAGCACTTTGATTAGTTGAATGGGCAAATTCTATAAGAGGTCCTTGAACTATAAGATTTCTCATAGATTTAGTCTGATGTTCTTAATCTTTTATTTCTCAAAATGTGGTCTTGAGATTAATTTTTTGGGTCCATCAAGTAATTTCATGTGGCAGGTACATATTGGCATTTGTGTGTGTGTGTGTGTGCAGTTAGACAAATATATACAATTTCCCCATTTTTGTCCTTTTTAAGTGTGTAAAAAAAATGTCCTACTGTACAAAATTGTCAATATGCGTCGATTGAGTTTTAGCTCGATTGGCATGGGCATGATTGTCAATGCAGGAGGACGTGAATTCGAGTGCGTTGAAGCACATCATCCTCCTATTTATGGGCTGGAGAGGGACTATAGGTAGTTCTAAGTATTGTATCAAAAAGAGCAAATACCATCAGAATTTATAATGAGATTGTTCAAAAAAATGCCACTATGCATATATCACAGATTTTGAAAAAGGTTAAAATATGCCATAAATCTCTGTATTCTTCAAAATTTTGAAATTTAGTCATTGTACTTTTATTTTTAGGAATTTAGTCTCTCTATTTTCATATTTCAAAATTCAAGTCCAACTGTTAACACTATTAAATTTTTTTATTAAATTTGTTGGGGTGACATTTTAAAAAAAAACCTTACCTAGTAGCCATATAACTAAAAAAAAATTAATAGTGTTAACAGTTTGATTTAAATTTTAAAATTTGAAAAATAAATGAACTAAATTCTTAAAAATAAAAGTATAGAGGCTTTAAAGTAAGTTGCGTTAAATTATTTAATGGAACTAATTGAAAAAAAAAAAGCATCGCGGCTGGAAATGTACATTTTGAAAAAAGAAAGGAAAAAAATAAAATTATAACATAGGGATTTAATCTGAAAAAATACAAAATATGAGGACTTTCTATGAAATTTGACCCAGATGAATTCTCATTTTGATTTTTAGGTTTCCAAGAGTTCTCTCTGAATAAGTAAGCTTTTTAAAGTAAAAAACAGATAATGTTGCACACATAAATATCTTCTTTGTTACATCATATATATTTAATGATCAGTATTTCTCGTTTTAAGTGTGATTCGGATTGTTATTAGGATTTTGTATTTTCCCTTATAATTTTTCAAAAATATAAATATATTTATTTTAATTTTTTATTATAAATTTAACACGAATAAATTTTAAAAAATAAAAATAAAGTTGTAATTTCAAATATTTGTTAACATAATTAGTGGTGAGCACGCGGACCATTGATGTGAAGGACACTCTATACCAATTTATTATTTATAATATATAAATTTATTTATCTATTATTTAAAAATTACGTACTTTTTCACCATCTTATTTAATCTTGGCTAAGTGTGGCTCCCAATCTTGAAAATATTTATAATATAATTTTCAGAATTCGTAGTTATCCCTTTAATAATATCGTCTTTAGTATTCAGGGGCGGACTGTAATAGTGGTGAAGGGAGGTCTTCCCCATCTTTTTGAAAATTTTAAATATTCTTTAGATTTTTTAATAATTTTAATTAGATTCCTGTAAATTTATAAAAAAATTCATTAATCTAATTAAAACCCTCCGCCATTGTTGTGTCTTACTATTATACCCAACATGATCTTAAACTCATTTTTAATTAAGTAAGTAAGCTTAATCAATAAGTTTGTGATAGCTTAAACTCAACTCCACTTAGGTGTTTGAATTGGTCAAATAAATATAAAAGTTGGAACTCATATTATAATATTGAAAAGAAAGTCAACCCCACAAATAGGTTGAGAAAGTGTTTGTCTTAGATGGCAACATTACCAACATCATAATCTTCCATTTTATTTAATTTTACATAATATTAAAAAAATTTAAATAGAATCATATTAATTTAATCCTAATTCAGAGTTAAATTTATGGGTACAAATATCGAATGGAGAAAATGTTATTAGGCCAATCAAAAAAGGCACGGTGAGTACAAAATTTAATTTCGAAAACTTTGGTGGTTAAATTGAAAAAAAATTATAATTGAGTGACAATTTATGTAGTTTATAATGGCTACATCATCTAGCCATTCCAGGCTTAACAGTACAATAAAAAGACACGAAAAGTTCAGTACCTAATTAGGGAATTTACCCAATTAAATATTAAATAATAGTTCTATCTAACATTACTAGGTCTAGGTTCCTAAAAAATATCTTAAGGATGTATAAATTTTGTAATATAAAATTATATACTATACTATGTTAGTGCATATCTGATTTGACTTAACTTATCAAACAACCTTTTGTTAATAAGGACAAAATCAAAGTGTTTGACTCTCATTTTTTTGTTTTAAATATAATTTTAAGTGGAAAGTCTATTCGAATTTGTAGAAGATATCTTTATGTTAAAAGTTTAATCTGAATTCTCGGTTGAATCTTAGATCAGTTGGTATTAGTATTGTTGTTAGTGTAAGAAAATATAAGTTCGAGTATGCTGAAGTGCGTTTATCCTCCTATTTAAGGATTAAGATGAATTATGGGTAGTTTTAAGCCTTTTGTATAAAAAAAATGTTTAATGTGTATTAAAAAAATCATATTTTGATCTCTCAAAAATTTATAATTCAACTCTGATCCCTCTTAAAAGAATTTTGAGATTCACCCCGGTTATCGAATTAGTTTGCATCCTCAAATTTAGTCATTTTTAGTCCACATATTTCTCGAATTTTGAAATTTTAGCCATTACTTAACGGTAGTTGTTAAATCTATTAACTAAAATGTCGTGAAATTTTCATGAGTATTATACGAAAATAACAAACCAGCATGATAATACATTTGTGATAATATATTTGCCTTATAAGACTTTGGAAACATTATAATTTAACTAACCGACTCTAACAACTACCATTTGGGTCTTGATTGAAATTATAGAATTCGAAAAAGCACACAAATTAAAAATGACCAAATCATAGTACATAAAACAAAATTCACAACTTATGGATAGTTCGGGAACATCTTGTAGAATTAACCCATGTTTTTTACACGATTAAAATAGGCTATAGGTTTCTGTACTATTCACAAATTTAGAATTTAATCCATGTACTTTTATTTTTAGGAATTTAGTCTTTTCACTTTCAGATTTCAAAATTTAGGTTCAATTATTAAAATTTTTTTGTTAAATTTTTGGTGTGATATTTTGAAATAAAAAAAATATTCACTTGGTAGTAATGTAACAAAAAAATGACGTTGTAGTGAACTTAAATTTAACAGTGTTGAAAGTTGGACCTGAATTTTGAAATCTGAAAAGTAGAAGGACTAAATCTCTAGAATAAAGTATAGGGACCAAATTTTAAATTAATGAAGAGTATAAGGACTTATGGCATATGTTAATCTTTTTCACATTAATCTCTTGATTTGGATCAATGTCTACATTGGGTTGGGCTCAGTTACATGAAGCCCAAATCTAGTGCCCAATTGGGTTCTAGTTTTGCCCAATTGAATCCATAAGCAACAAAACATTGATGACAATCACATATTGGACCGACCCTCTCAGTGCCGAATTTATTAGGTGCAATATTTAATAAGCTTACACCAAAATGAATGAAGTCCCAAGATGCTCACAATCATCCATTTATTGTTATATGCATTTGGCTATGAAATTCAGTATTGGACTGACCCTCTTTCATGTGACCCTTTTCTTTACGTACTCTTTTGCCTGATTTGCTTCAATACTTTAGGATGTCAATGGGGCGGGACGAAATAGTATTTTATTTACTTTAACTCGATTCGATTTTTGTATTAATATATTTAAACTCGTCTTAACTTTTGTGCTAATATATTCACATTCATCTCATCTTAAATAAAATTTAATATTTTAGCCCCTAATTTCGACTTTAACCCTAAAAAAATGTTTATTTGATCTTGTCTTGAAAAAAACAATATGATTAAAATATATATCATGGCATTTTTATATAAACTTACCTTGACTTAACTAGGGTTGTAATCGAGCTTGATTTGCAATTCGTTGGTCGAAGCTCAGCTTAACCTCAATCGAATATTGTTATCTAAGTTTGAGCTCAACTTGTTTACATGATTTATATATTCAAGTTGAAGCTCAAGCTTGTTTCCATAATACAAAATTTCTCGAGTAAAGTAATAATTTAATATCAAAATATTAAAAATATATATAAATAAAAAAAACTCAATTAAACCTAAAAACTACTCAAATTAAGTATTAAGATAAACTTGGCTTATTCAATAACTCGAGTTCGTCTCAAGAATAATCCAGATGATATTAAAAAAATAATCAATTCAACTCGGATAGCTTAGAAGTACGAATATCTCATTTTACCCCTAAAAATCCATCCTGATGCGAACCAAAACCCAACAAATTTGAGATTTTTTTTGCCACCCCTAATCAATGCTCTTCTCATCTCGCCCTTTAAATATGTTCATCCACTTTCACTATTTTCCATCACCACTTCATCTATAATACCACATGAAAGAAGCCATGAAAATACCTGCTGTTACCATCGCTGCCATCGCCATTATTCTCTTCTGCTACATTCCGGTTATGGCGTCCGCAAGGCACGTAAAGGCACCGCCACACGGAGATCATAACAAACATTACGAGGAGCACGACTCTCGGCCAAGCACAAGACAAGGGTCAATGTTAGGGGCGAAAATGGTTAGTAATGAACTTGTTGATTCGAACTGGGAAACAGGGTCGTTGCCGAAACGAAAACGAGCCGACACGTTGAAGATCTCCGGATCGAGCTTGCCGGATTGCTCGCACGCGTGCATGTCGTGCACGCCGTGCCTACTAGTTATAGTGAGCTTTGTGTGTTCTTCATTGGAAGAGGCTGAAACATGTCCCATGGCTTACAAGTGCATGTGCAACCATAAGTCTTATCCTGTTCCATGAAATTACTTAGATCATCTGTTTTTCTTTGGGTAAATTACAACTATTAGTAAGTTCACGTTTTATTCACTTAATTTTAAAAAGTTACAAAATAGTCTATGAACTATTAGAAGGTCATACAATACTGATTTTAACAGCCCAGTGACTTCAATGAAAACTTTTGAGAGTTCAGTAACCATTTTGTAACTTTCTGAAATTGAATGACTAAAACGTAAGCTTACTAATAGTTTAGTGACTTTAGATGTAGTTTACTTTATAAATTTAGATTTTTTTTAGTTGCAATAATTACCTTGTAACGTAAATTTAGTTGCAACCAATAACGTTTATTTATATTTTTTTTCTTTTTATGCATTGTAAGTTAGTTTCATGATTTTTAATTAATATTAATTAATTAATTATCATTGAATCGGGTTAAATTAATCAAATCCATTGAACTAAAAATTAGTGGTCTAGTTCGATCACTGATCCTACTCTTAAAGCATTAAGGAATAATTTTATTAATTCTTGCATTTTTATTAATAATTTTATTAAGTCTTTAAATTTTAGAAATTTTAGCAAAATTGTCACTTTTATAACCATTGACTTAATTAAATTTTGACATTAATTCAAAATACAACATAACATGTTCACCTGAAATCAAATTAAATTAAATATAATTGTTCGAAGTTTTTAAGCTACAATGCACAAATTAGAAATGTCACGTCATATTTTAAGTTAATGGCGCATCATTTAATTATAAGTTTCTTAAAATTAATCATCTTTCAAATATTACAAAAAAATTATCATTTTGTTATTTTTTTAATATACTAAGATTTTTTTTGCTCATCTTAAAAAACATCATAAAGCATCCTTGAACTAATAATCGGAATAAATTCAGTAAGGACTCACACATGATTTATGCAGGGTGTGAGTCGTACCTGAAACATCAAAGTCCCCAAACCTCAGCTTTTGACAACATTACCAAAGCCTTATTACTATTTTTTTGATAATTTTTCACAACTTAGTCTCTAAAATTGTTTTTTGATCCACGTTAGTCTCAGAACTTGATGAGGTTTCTCAATTTTGTTTTGTGTGATGACTCGACATTCTGAAATTGTCAAGTTATCAAGTTCAAATACCAAATTGAAAAAAATCTCAAAGTTCAGGGCTAAATGTTGCCATATCTCATATTATATGATATAGTCGGGTCTCACACGATCCATGTAGGCTTGCCACAGGCTGTATATGGTACCCGACCCGCGTGCTACGATGAAGGCAAGTAATCAGGGAACAGAATGGCTTGAAATTGCCACATCAGGACAGACAAAACCAACAAATTCCCAACTCCATCCCTCAACGACCCAAATTTTTGTTATTTTTTTTTCTCTTTATGCAAAAAAAATTCCACCCAACGAAAATAAAAAACATGTTGTCATTGTTCACCTTCCCTATCTCTTACTTTCCCTCCTTTTCTTCAACTAGGCCTTTCAAGGTACCAACTTTTATTCCCCAACACATGCAATAACAACAGGTATAGAGACCCTCTTTTTTTTTTTTTCCAAAGTTTTCATCTTTATTGATTTTCCCTTAATGCAATTACATTTTCTTTTCGGGGTTGCAAATAAAAAGTTCCTTTTTTTTTTGGGTATCTTTGTTTTGTGTTCTTATTGGATTGATTCATTTGTTACCCATTTCTTCGATCTTTCTTTTTTGTTTAAAAGAATGCGTTTGAGAAAAGGGTTAAATTTATTAAATTATTTAGAATTGGAATTGAATTCATATAATGTATAAGTATTTAGGATTAAATATATTATTATACCAGTTAAAAATAGATCATATCACGGAATAGCTAAAACAGAAATGATGTAAAAAATAACGAAATTGAAAATTTCTACAGTTTGGTAATTGAAATGGAAATATGCTAATAACTGAGTCATTAACGGAATAACGAATCCAAAAACTCCTTTCTTTCCTATTTTTTTTCCTAGGTATATTTGTATTTTGTGTTGTTATTTGATTGTTTGATTTGTTACTCATTTTCTTCAATCCTTCTTTTCGGTTTAAAATAATGTGAAAATTCTAATTTTTGTATGTATCATGTATGTATGTAAATCTCTAATTTGATCAATTGTTGTCATTGCAAGGCAATTTAATTGAATGGTACCTGTTAGCTTAATCTGTGTTTGCTTTTCTTTTTGTAAATTGTAATCTTTCAATTGAATCAGCTGATCATAATAAATATTAGGTTAAAATATCCTGTTAATCCCTGTATTTTGATAAATTTTAAAATTTAGTCTTTAAACTTAATTTTTCGATTTAGAAATCACAGTCCAATCATAACATTGTTAATATTTTCCGTTAAAATTTGTCGAACATATTGGTTAGGTTATCCTCATATGATGTAGCATACGATTGGTGAAAAATAAATATGTATATTTGACAAATTTTGATGACAACGATAATGATTGGTGGATTGGATTTTTACCTTTTATTGTAACCAAACTATTTAGTACTGAATGGTGGGGTGAAAATCTGCATGTAGGTTGATGTGGACGAAGTTTACCGACATCGTACGAGTTGAAATGTACATACGGTTCGACTCATGACCATATTACGGTTGACTCACGATTTTTAGTAAGTCGAATTTCTTGATGATTTCTTGTTTTCTTTTTCGGCATTCTTCTTTAGAGTTGGGGAAATTACGAGCATCTTGATTGCCTTTGAATGTTTGTTTTAAAACATAAGTTTGTTCAAGATGTTTAAATATATACCATATGTAGCCAAGCACAGGGAAAACAATGGTAAACCTTGATGTCTCGTGGAAACCGATTGAATAGGCTTTTATACCGATAGATCATTGGCATTTCTGAATATTTCTGATCGATCTTTTTGTTGTTGTAGCTAATTCTATGGCTGGATCACGATCGTGGATAGGGGGGGTTCTTAATCGGTTAAGCAATAAGCGTAGCGACAAGTTTCTCGACTACCCTTTGACACCTATTCAGGTAATCTCGAATGTTCACTCGAAATACTTGGACTGACTTCGATAATATACGTTTGCTACTTATATATATATATACATGTACGTGTGTATACATTTAGTTTCTTTAATTTCTCAATAGGAACAAAGACTTCAAAAGCTTCAAAAACGAATACAAATACCTTTCGATGAGACTCGTCCTGATCATCAGGTACTTCATTTAAAAAGCTTAAATAGTTACGCTTTCGTGTAGTTGGCTTTAATATCGTATAAGTCGAATAGTTGATCGTATAAATTTTTCGGTGTAACAGGAAGCTCTCAAAGAATTGTGGCACATTGCATTTCCTAATGTTGCTCTAAAAGGCTTGGTCTCGGAACAGTGGAAAGAAATGGGATGGCAAGGCCCTAATCCGTACACTGATTTTCGGTACGATTCTTTCGATTCGATTCGATTCTTTCCGAATTTGCATATTTGATATCTAAATTTTATGTTATCTAAAAGTGAAAACTTCTCCCCTTAGGGCTTGTGGTTTTATCTCACTGGAAAACTTGTTGTTTTACGGCCGAACATATCCGGTAATCCTTCCGTGTCTCTTCTTTTTTATGTGTTTAGATTTCCGCAAGAGAATCGGATTATGTACTAATAAAAACACAAAATGAAGGCATCTTTCCGTAGGGTTTTACTTAAACAAGACGGAACTCGAGCAACTTGGGAATACCCTTTCGCCGTTGCCGGCATCAATATATCTTTTATGTTGATTCAGATGTTGGATTTATATTCAGGTTCGTCGGAAAATATTATCTATTTTTGGTGGACATGTTCCGTTACATTCCTTAGTCGTTCCGTAATCTATGCTCCTTTTTTGCAGAAAAACCAAGTAATCTCCCCGGATTTAATTTCGTGAAACTATTAGGAGGTAAGGGAACCGTTGATTCCAGTCATTTTCGATCGAGCATTATTGTTCTGTGTATTCAATCTCGTGATTATATATGAAATTGCAGAAGACGAAGAAGCCTTCGATGTACTATATTGTACAGCTTTTGAAATGGTCGATGCGCAGTGGCTCGCGATGCGAGCTTCCTACATGGAATTCAATGTACGCATCCCCATGTTCATGTTTCGATAAATTTTCCGAATTCCCTTTGTTAACCACCGTTATTCAGGTCATATCGAGCCCGTTATACCGGAAAAACATATATTTTTCGGGTGGAAAAAGCTCTGAATACATTGCTTTGAATGTAATTTCCATTTTTTTGCAGAAGGTTTTACAAGCAACGAGCTCGCAGCTGGAGAGAGAACTGTGTTCGGATAATGTTTGCAGAATACAGGATTTATCGGCATACAGCTTGTTATACCAGTAGCTCCGGCTTCGGCCGGAGAGGCCAAAGTCACCCGAATGACACGGGGATGTTTCAAATCTAACGGCTAGTAATTGACTTGAAAATATATGTTATTCTTATCCTAGGGCTCGTTTTCCGACCAGATTCGTACCCTATATCGGACACCACCGGAGCTTAAACCGATAAGGCCTTGAAGGCATCCCTTCAACAATCAACCTAGGATAGTAATGGTCTCAAGTTACACAAATAATTTTCCATTTTTACTTATTTTATATATATATATTTAAAACAAATTCATTGAAGTTGTTATTTATTTGCCAATTGAGATATGGGATTTAAAGTGATTTTTAATAAGAAAAATTAGGTAAATCGTAAATTCGTGTAGTGTTCATATAATTTCTTTTTTGTGTGTTATGATGAAGTTTAAGATGTTATGTAGATTTTGTTTGCTTTCGTGCCCCTTTTTAAGGTTTAATTTTGAATTTCATTTCTTTCCTTTACATAAATTGAAAAATTAGTCCTGAATTTGGTCCTTATATTTTACGAAAATTAATAAATTAATCCAAGTAACTATTGTTAAAAGTTATATAAGGTAAAATACCGTAATAGTTTTCCAGTTATTAGTAAAAAAAAATTTTGATCATCTAGTTAGTAAATATTTTTTTGGTGATCTAACTGTTCAATTCTGTCTTTTTTAATTCTCGACAGGTAAAGAGGTTATCCAGCTATTAGTAAAAAAAAATTTTGTCATATTGTTAGTAAATATTTTTTGGGTTATCTAATTGTTCAATTTTGTCTTTTTTATCACCGACGGGTAAAGATGGTAGCTTTTAAAATTGGTATAATAGTAATTTTAACTCTCAATATTTATAAATTATGTCAATTTAGTCTTGATGCTAAAAAATAACCTGCAACATTTACACGTTATGTAATTTGGTCTCTTTTTTGTAGCTTTGTTTTTCTTTTCTTTGTAACATTGAGTGTTAATTTTAAAATGATGAGAAAAGATTAAAATTATTACTTAGATTTTTTTTGTGTTTCTATTTTTTTGTATATTTTCAATCAAATTTAGCTAATAATTTGTTTTGACTTTTTAGATGAAAATTTCACAAAGAAAAGCAAAAATGTAAAAAAAAAAAGGACCAGATTACATGTGTAATTGTTGAGGGTTCATTTTTTTAGAATTAAGACTAAATTGACATAATATATAAATATTGAAGATTAAAGTTGTTATTATACTAAATTGACAAAATTCAATTCTTTTAAAAGGGATAATTTCATCATATACGTAAATTATAGTTCAATTTTTAAATTGAGTACTGAACTTTTAGCTTGAATCTCGTGTGAAATATAATTAAAATGAGTAATTAAAAATTAAAAAAAAAACTCAATCTTATGATGCTACAACATGTTTTAAGATCTTTCAAAATAAAATAAAATTAAAAATTTTAAATAAAAAAAAAACATGTTTAAGATGGAATGTCTTAAAATCAACTTTAGACTCTCATAAATTATAAAACATGAAACATGTTCATTACATTGTTAATTCATTGAATTTGGGTAGCCAATTAACCTGCCTTCATAAAAAACATGGGTAGGTGCAACATTGTAATCTATCCTATTCTAACCTTTCAAGTCAAGTAATATTTTTTTAAGTTCTTATTACATCTGCTTTTTTATTTTATTTTATATAATGTCTAGAACTATCCGTAATTTTTCCTCTACTTTTAAAAGGAGGATAATGCGCTTCAGACTTGGTTCCGACTTGGTTTGAAGGGTTAATTTACCGCGGGCAAAAAAAGAGAAATTCACTAATGTTTAAAAACGAATGATACAAAAATTTCGATATCTATTTAAGGGTTGAAAAACCCTGTTCTAATAAAAGTCAAATAGAAAAAGAATAGTTCCATACAATGTATGATCCATACCGCGAGAGCTCCACCCCTGCACCATCGCAACCCCAATCCAGTTTATTTCTTCAACACAAGTGTCAAAGATAGTCCTACAATCTCTTAACAGTTCAAACCCATTTCCTCCATATTATTACAACATAACCACAAATCAACAAAAAAGAAATCGGTATTTTGCTATAAAGAAATTGTGGAAAAACTATTGAGAACATTTTCATTAGCTTTATACTAAGGTTAACAGAGAACATATCATACAGTCCAGAAAAAAAAAAGAAAAAAAAAAGGTTCAAAAGCTTAAAAGAGCCTCACACTAACTCTCAAATCTCACCCATTTCTTTACAACAAAAGCCCACAAACTTGAAAAGAAAACATCTACTAAAAACATGGCCTAAAAACGGGGTTTTCTAACAAGTGCTCAAAAGCATCCCCATAACTAAAGCTTCTAAAAAAACCAAAATGTTACTTTCTTTTTTTTCCTCCTTTTTTTTTTGGCTTTTGATGATAAATGAGTGATGAGTGAACTTTTTTCCATGTTTATTAGGGATGTAGAGGGCTTTTTTAGCCATGTCGAATACCCGAGAAATAGTTGAAGTCATGGTGTTGAACGCTTAGTTGCTTTAGCCACGAATCGGCAACACCCAAAAGTGACAATAGCCTTTCTTGGTCCCCTCCTCCACAACCGGAGGAGGACAACCACACGTCCCCTTGCATCTTGTAAGTTGCTAACCCAAACGGCGGAAGAGAGATGTTGCCCTCTTTTTCCTTTTGATTCTTTTCGGCTAGCTTGATATCATCCTCGGGATCGATTTCTAAAATCAACCAAGAATAAAGAATATCACTAAACAAGCACATATACATACACACACACACACACACATCTATATGTATATGGAGTGAAAAGTTACCTTGGAAAGAAGAAGATAGAGTATGATACGTGAGGAAGCACGTGGACAAGTCCTTTATAGTCCTTCCCATTGGAATATGATAAATCGGGTACCTAACCAGCAAAGAATAACCGTAACCCGATGTTAATTATGAGTACATTTCCGACATAGGTATATTCAAGTTTTTGAAGTTATTCTATGTATTTAGGGGATCTTCAAAGGATCATATCTCCATAACTAAGAAAACGATGCAAATGAAAAGTCGAAGTCTACTAGGTTCATAAAGGGTGTTTAGGGTTTTGAGATTTGAATCCCGACACATATAACCTTTTTTTCCTAAATGAAGAATTCAAACAACATAGATAAGAAACGTAAAGTTCGATATATACCAAGAAACTGCCATCCAACTAGCCGGAGAAAGATCGATGCTCCTCAACGACATTAAACCAGGGTATCTTCGAGATAATCCATTAATCTAACAACAAAAAGAAAGTGTCAAATGGAATCTACCAATGCTTTTCGTACACTATAAAGCAATGATCTCAACTCGATTCTATATCAAGCATACTCGTATTATAATTCGATTCGATTCAAATAAAACTAAATCAAATACTACAATTCGAATCAGTTTTCAAATTTTCAGATACCTTATCCATGAGTGGAACTCGTCCGTAAGGCGTCGATGTCTCGAAATATTGAAAGTAAAGGTACCCCAAACGATTATTCAAATGACAAACACTATCTTGATCGGAACCACCATCCTCGGAGGAGCAACAACCATCCCACCGCCACAATTTATCACTTTCACTCTCATCAGTACTCCATGAATCACTAAAACAATCACCATCACCAGATTCTATCTCTTCCCTGCAACAAACAAAACACCATTTTTGCTCAAACTAACACATCAAAAAGACAAAAAGAAAAAGAAAAAAAGAGACAAATCTGGCATTTTTATTACCTTAAATTGCTTGTAAAGATTTGAATTGCAGACAAATAAGGAACATAATATTGAACCAAGGTTTCATTGTCGTTTAAGACAATAGGAACACCAGCACCATAAGCACTCCATTCATCATAACAATCCCATAAATCATTTAATGTGAAATATTCAACGTTTTCTCTTTCCCATGGATGCCATAATCGATTCAAGCTCCCAAATTCACTCTGTAATTTAAAAAAATAAGCAAATATGTTCGAAAAAAAGAATAAAAACACACTGAATTTAGTTTACCTTAGGGAGGAGTTGAGATCTAACAGTGGGAGTTGTGCATTGAAGGAAGCAATCGAGATTGGATTGCTTTGCAACAGAGTCCAAAATCATGGTTTTTTGGACAAGAAAGACAGAGACACGACAAGAAAAAGCACAGGGAGTTTGGTGGTGTTGTTTTTTCGGTTTTTTGGTTTTTTTTTTAAACTTGGTGTTGATGAACAGTAGAAGAAATCAAAGGGAGAAAAAGAGCAGAGCGAGATTGACGTGATTTTAGGTAATGTGAATTTTGACGAGAAAATTCCTAATTTTTGACGTTTGGACAACAAAATTTAAGGGGAAAAAGGGGAAAAACTGAAGAGAGAAAATGAAGAATCTTGTTTGTAAGTTGACAACCTTTTTTTAATTCAAACTATTTTTTCGGTCCCTGCTGGATTTTGAAGATTGCACTTTTCTCGGGAAAATTTTAAGGAAAAACGAGAAACGAAAACTAAAAGGGGATTCAATTAAACACGTTTTTTTAGAAAGAAAACTTCGAGTCTTGCTCTGTTTTGATCGACGATGAAGAAACAAATAGTGGATCTTTACCTTTCAAAACACAGTAATTTCAAGCCCAAGTTAAGAAACGAAAACAAAAGAAAGCCCGAGAAAACGAGAGAAAATGAGGGAAATTTTTCTTTTTTCTTACTTTTTATGATCGAAGGCAGGGAAATTTTTCTTTTTTCTTACTTTTTATGATCGAAGGCAGGGAAATTTAAAAGATTTCTTGGTTTCAACAAAAACCCATGATTTCAAACGTTTAGGTCTTTTCAACGAGATCAATTTTCTAACTGAAATGGAAAGAAAATTTTCAACTTTCCCGGGAAAATAAACAGAGCACAGAAAAAGAAGAAAAAAAACTGGGAAGAACAGAGTATCAAATTGGAAGAACAGAAGTTTAATCTCAAAGGAAAGAAATATAACCAGTAGAGTGAATTAGAAATGTAATGAAAGGCAATGGATTTTTTGAGGTTTTCTTTATTTTGATTTATTTATGGAGGACACTCATCTGTCTCTCTCAGTCTCAGCTGAATCCCAGAATTTGAAAGATTAGATTGCACAGTGCACTTTTTGGATTAATTTTTTATTTGTCCCTGTACTACGCATAGTTGTGGATTTAGTCCCTTATTTTAATTTCTTATTTTTTGTATTCATAATTTGGTATTTTTAATTAAATCCTTTAAGTTATGCTATTTTTACAACTTTGAATGACAATAATATTATTTAAATAAAAGTACCATGAGGCCCCTACAGTAAGATTCAGCTTATATTTTGTTCTTTTTACTAAAAAAATAGGTAAATTAATTTTTATGCATCAAATTCAAGGGCAAACTAGTCCTTTCGGATAAAATTTCATTTTATTTATATTGTTAAACATATAGATACATGTGGCATGCCACATGTACCTCTTTTCGACGTACAATAACTAGTTTTTAATAGTAGAAATAAATGAAATTTTTAATAGAAGGACCAATTTGCTCTTTGATCTAATGTATAATGATTAATTTACTCAATTTTTGAGTAAATAGGATAAAATGTAATCCAACTCCTAGTACAAGACACTCATAGTACTTTTATCTATTATTTAGTAGAGGACTAAAAGCAAAATTTAACCAAACAAATTTAATTACTATTGCGAGGGTTTGGATTTAATTTTTATATTTCAAAAAGCACAATGATTAAAATTTGATAAATCGAAAAGTCTAGAGACTACAACGAACAAAATAAAAATATAAAGATTAAATTTATAATCTAGAAATAGTAGAATTTATTGTTCTGTATATTTTAATATTTTAATTATTTTAATTTTTTTTGTCTTCTCTTTTTTGGATTTTAGTGAATTAAAAAGACAAAAAATAATTGAAACTTATGCAAGATTCCAAGGACGAATTCGAGTTTTCACATTCAGCCAATATTTTGACAAATCTTTATATTTTGAATTTGTTAATTTTAGTCCTTGTACTTTTTTAATTTGAAAATTTTAGTCCCAATTCAATCGGGTAGCAGTTAAATCCATTTGGTTAAAATCAATTATCAGTATTATATTATGTGTATAGTTATAGATTCAGTCCATATTCTCCGATTAGATCATTCTAAGTTCCTCTACTTTTCAAATTTTGAAAATGTATTGACACAAATAACCATCGTTAATTCATTAACCAGATTTTCAGTAAGTAATACGTGAAAATAACAAGCTAACATTGTATTACATATATGATAATATGTTTATCAAAACAAATTGTGGAAATAAGAGAACTTAATTTAATGACTTTAATAGTTATCGTTTGTTGAGGACTAAAATTTTAAATTTTGAAAAATATATAAACTAAATCTACAATTTTTGCAAAATATAGGGACTAATAGCATAATTTAATCATTTTATTATTCACCCTTTTTGAGAAATAATAATTTCGAGTGTAACTTCATTTTAATAGATCAAAAATTAAAAAATATATAAAATAACCGGATTAATATTTAATACTTTTTTTTACTCTATAAACATCCTTGAAAATATATTAATTATTTTTTAAATATTAAAACGAGCTACTCGGTCAGCCAAATTAGGTTGGAGCTTGAAATTTCTTTAAAACCCAACCTAGAACCGGCCCAAAAATTTATCCTTACTCTGGATAAAGCCAATTTCTACTTTATTAATAAAATAAATATTAATAAAAGACAAACAAACGTGGAACACATGCATGATATCCACGACAAAATACAGAAATGTCTGTACAACTGACAAGGACAGCAAACACATGTTCCAGTCTCATGCTAATGGATTTTTAAAATTATATTTTATTGTAAGAATTTTTTTAAAATAAATAAACATAATCTAATCCTTTTCAAAACAAGCTAATCCAATTATTTACTTAATCTTTTTTTAAAGCATTTAATAATTAATTTTTCGTGTTTTGAGGAAGTAAATGCTAGTCACAAATTTTGAAACTACTCCATATTTAAAGCGATGATCAAACTCTAAGCCACAAGTTAAAGATAGGAGAAACTCGTACCATCTCACTTAATCATATTTTTTAAAACTTTTAATATCTAAAAGCAAAATCTCATTATATTATTTTATTGATTTTGCTTATTATTCTTTTATTTATTAAAATTTAAAATATTAGGAAGTATATATATATTTGTTTGTGAATTAAAATAATTGGTTGTATAGATTGTTGCATTCAAAGATTCAGTCTCTATGGAAACTAGATACAACCTTTCATTTGATTGATATGGAAAATAATTATTTTTTTAGTAAATTCTTTTCAATTATCTCATTATGAAATTGATTTAGTGGAGGGTCCTTAGGCCTATAATATGATAAAATTGAGTTAAAGTACGTTTTATTTTATTTTATATATTTATACAGTTAAAAATTGATATAATTGACGGAATAATTAAATATTAACACTAATTTTAACAGTAAAAATAGATAGAATTTTTAATAGAAGAACTAGTTTGCTCTTTAATCTAATATATAAAGACTAGTTTATCCATTTTTTGAATAAAGAAAACAAAATACAATCCGACTCTTAATATAAAAGCTTTCATAATATTTTTACCGATAAATCCCTATTCGAGGAATTGAATTTGATTAAAATACGAGATAGAATTCATCGAATTAAATACGAATAATTTTTTTCATTTAATTAACTTCATTTTTGTGGCTCCTACAAAGAGATTGGCATGTTGTCATTAAATATGTGTACAAAGAGAGTGATCAAGCTACTTACTCATCATCTCTCTTCTTTAAAATTATTGAAACACTCCACCTTTTAAATTATAATTAATATTAATATAATGAGATTTTTGTTTTTTCATATTCTTTAATTAAAGATAATATAATTAAAAATTACAAACTCAAAAATTAAACACGTGTTCAATATAACATTAAAGTACAAGTTCATTATCATTCTACCCATATTCATTATTAATATGTTCATTATTAAATAAATTTTAAAATAAAATTTTTTTAACAAAATTTAGTACTACAAAGTGTTTAATTGCGTTGGTGTCACTCTCAATCAAGTTCTAATCCAGTTGTAAAATTACCAAAAGCGCGATATTTTTATAAAGCAACAAATGCAATATTGTGGGTATCTTTGCTTTTTGACGTAAAAAAATACATGCAAATGATGGGATTTGAACTCAATATCTCAAAATCTTCCTTCTATTGATTTTTTACCATTTCAACCAAAACCTCATTTGATTTTTAGGCAAAAAGACTTCTCTAGTCCTTCTCAATTTCAATATAATTTAAATTGATCTCTCAAAAAAACCAAAGCAATTTAATCCCTGTTAATTTCAAAAGTGAGCAACTAAGGTCAATTAATCACAACAGTGGTGTTTTTCCGTCAATTTTATATATTTTGTTGGTATAATAACAAATTTAATGCTCAAAGTTTACACATTTTGTTAATTCTATATTGATTTAACAAATTTAACCCACAATATTTACACATTATGTCAATTTCATCTTGATTAACAAATTTAGCTCGCAACACTTACATTCTGACAACATTTATGCAAAACAATAAACATCAAGGTCTAAGCTTGTTATTACACTAATCAAAATTATGCGCAATTGATAAAAAAAACATAATGTCGTGATTAAATTTTCATAGTTGCTCATTTTCGAAATTAACAAAGACTAAATTGCTCTAATTTTTTTAAGGGGCCAATTTGCTTAATATTGAAATAGAAATAGTCTAGATAGATATTTTTACCTAACTTATACATATATTTATAAATTTATGACATTTGGTATCTGAACTTGACACGTTTTCCTAATTTGGTATCTAAACTTTTTTTTGGTCCAATTTGGTACCCAAACTTGACACGTTTTCCTAATCTGGTACCTGAACTTGACTCTTTTTCTTAATTTGGTATCTAATCTTTTTTTTTGTTTGATTTGGTACTTGCAATTGTCAAACGTTTTACAAATTAATCCAATATAGTAACAATGTTATTTTTTTATGAGGTAGCAAAAATAATCAATGTATGACCAAAATGTCACAGATGATATGATATTTTTTTTTGTATTTTATATGTTCAAATTCTTTTAGTTTTGATTAATTAATTTATTTATTTATATATTGAAAATAATGAATTTATTTTAATTTCGGTTTTTAAAACTCTTTTTTCTTATTTAGTATTAATTCGCCAAGCATAGCTCAATACTTATTTTTTTAACATGAATTTCCTCTAATACTGACAATATTTTTGTAGCATAACAAAAAAAAATTAGTATTTTGTGTAATTTGTATAACATTTAATAAATTTAGGTGCCAAATTGAAAAGCTTAGGTACCAAACTAGGAAAAAATGTAAAATTCAAGTATCAAATTAAGCAAAAAAAGTTTATATACCAAATTAAAAAAAAATTCAAATTCAGATACCAAATATCATATTCACCCTTATAATATATATATATATATATATATATAACCACTTGCCCCCCAACTCTTTTCCACGGTTCTTCGATTTATTGTCTAACTGTATCAAACGTTGAAAAAAATGTTTGATAAAATTAGGTTGTATTAATTGGTGAATCCATTTAATACTTGTCAAAATGTATTAGCAAATTGAAGAATGAATCAATAAATCATTATTTTTAAAAAAAATAAAGTCGGATCATATTTATTTTTTTCGATACAATATTTAAAATTACTCATAATTCGTCTTCAACCCATAAATAAGAAAATAATGCATCTCAACGCACTCGAACACATTTCTTCTCACGTTAATAACAATACCCATACCAATCGAAAAAAATTTAATCGCGAACAAATCAATAAAATTTGATCCAATTAATAAAAAGAACCACAAAGTTGAAGCTTATCCACCAGTAAGTTCGAGTGGCCACGTCTCAAAGAGTCAAAAGTTAGGTAACAATTGTGATATATTAGATTTGATTTAATAATAATTTTAGATAAGAAGAGAAATTGGGTAAATTCTATTTAAGATCACTAAATTATTAATAACTTTATGTTTTGGTTTTTTAACTTTAAAAAGTTGTAAAATAATCATTAAACTATTTGAAAATTTTCATTTAAGTAATTGAGTTATTAAAATTGTTGTTGTATGACCTTTTTGGTTCCTACCGCCTGCATCAATCAAAAGCTCTTTTTCCACTTCTCTTAACAATTCTATTTTTTTTATGGAACAACTTTAAACATTACAAACCTTCGAACCAAAATTTAAACAACTTTCGTCTTCAATCTTCGACACTAACCATCGAATCGACTTGGGTCTAAGGTATGTTCTTTCATTGATCGATAGGTACTGATACACCGTACCAGTCGTCAAATCGGCACTTGGAGCTTACCAGTCGAACTGTTTAAAATATAAAAGTACAGAAATTAAATTTTAAATTTATGAAAAGTATAGAGACCTATGGTATATTATATATACGGAGATGCCACAACATCATTATTAAGACTCATTGTTGATATTTCAATAATTAGAATTGTTGATACTGAAAATGAATTATGGTGAAATATCTAAAATAAAAGAACTATTAAAAGGGTTTAATTATTTCTCTTTTTATTCAAATATTTTATTATTTATTTTATTCAAATATTTTATTATTTTCCCTTTTAAGGTATGGGTGGGTTTGGATACATTGATTGGCCCCTTTGCATTAAAAGTCAAAACACGTAATCTTCTAGTAGAACTCCATGCAGTGGCATAGCCAGGGATTCATAGGGGAATTTTTATTTATAATTTATAAAATTTTAAATTAATAATGATAAAATTATATTTTGGTTTTAAAAAATAAAATTTTAATTTAATTTTTTAAAAGTTATAAATATATAAATTATTAAAATAATAAAATAATATTTTTATTATCATAAAAATATATAATTTAATTTGACCCCTAAAAAAATTAATTTTGTGAATAACTCCACGGTTTTTTTTTTATTGCAGTAAGGACTCCATGATTAATTAATTAATAAATATGGAAAGTTTTCAATAAATTTCCTTTTTTTTTCAAATATTTTATTATTTGTCTCTTTAATGTAGGGGTGGGGTTATTTTATTTATTATTTTTCTTTTTTATTGAAATATTTTATTATTTTCCCTTTTAAAAGTTATGGGTGGGTTTTGAGATATACATTCATTAGCCCTTTTCATTAAAACTCAAACACTAGTAGGGACTCCATGATTAATTAATTAGTAATTATGGAAAGCTTTCAACAAATTTCCCTTTTTAGTAATTTAAAATAATATATATTTATTAATATTTATATAAAAAAGCAATCAATACTTAACCTTACTTTTCAATTCATCCACACAATGTGTATTTGAAAAATATTTTAAAATATATAAATAAAAATATAATTCTTTTTAATGCATCAACATGCTCAATATATTATTCCAACAAGTAATTTGAAATATTATTATCTTTAATTATTAATAATTTAATAACAACAATAACTTTTTTTTTCAAATTACAAGTATAATAAATGCAAGTACAAGATACAAATATTTATAATCAGAATCAACAATTATAGAGTATGATCAAGTCGATAAATTAAACCGAACCTAAATTAAAATAAATACAGATAAGACCTACATATCATAGGACTTAAACAAAAATAAAAATAGAATAAATCAAAATGGTAGGTGTCGAAATCTTTTTTTTGGAATCGATTTTTTATTTTAAAATGAAAATGGGAGTCACCATTAGTGGTGCTCATGGGCCGGGCCGGGCCGGGTTTGGGCATAAACCGTATAAAACTAAACTTCTATTTGATATTAATTAGAATAATATTTTTCAACATTTAAATAGATATAGTTAAAAGTCCTATTGTATTATTCAGTTTTCAACATTAGTGAATTTCTCCTCCTCTTTTTGCTTTGTGATCATTTTATATTGCCATTATCAACGTTAGTTTTAATAACTTATACTTAGGATTTGAGCCCTCATGAGAGGAAATTTGAGTTAGAGTGAGAAAGTGAAAACTAATGTAAGTTTTCATGATTTCTCATCATTTTGACACTCCATTTCACTTTTATGAGCATTATTATGTTAGTTGAGCTATTAATAAGGCTATTAGGCGTTACTTTAATATTTTGACATTTGGAGAAAACTGTTATTTTGTATGTATTTGGAGAGAAAGAGGTTCCTGGAGGTGGTTTTGGCAAAGAAAAGGAAAAGGTGATAGGTTGAAGGCTTTGGAGAAGCCTTTGGGAAAAGGAAGTTTTCATGGAACTTACTATGTTTTCATGTTGCTGTTGTGTGCTAGTTATTTAATTTATTTAACGTGTTATTTGAATGTAGAAATATAATATACATCGATATAGTTGACATGATAGGCAAGGTAGCATGAAAACATAGTTGTACGTTTAAAAAGAAATATTAATTGGTTGTTATAATGAGTAAGTTAAAATGGGATATTATATGTGTACAATGGTATGATTGACTTCAAAATGTGAATGTATGTTAGATTCATGATGCTATGTGTTCAAAGAATAGGGCAAGCAAATGAGCTTTGTAAAATGGAAACGACGAGTATCTATGAAGGTTATAATTATGCACAATATGACTTAATTGTAAATGCTCACTTGGTTCTTGTGCCGATGTAAACTTGGTAGAAAACTTAGAATACAGTTGGCATGCCAATTAGGGTCATATGCATATTTATGTACAGGTTATTATAGAGTTGGAGCTATATCATGTCCTTCGATGGTTTAGCATTTGTTGCGAATCATCGGATGTACACCATCTTTTTGGAGACTATCTTGGTGTGGTGTGGTGATGTACATGATGCCTTTGGGCTTTGCACTTTTTATGTCTTGGTGTGGTGTAATTTTATGCTCTTACAAGCATTCTTGTGGTGGTGGATTCCCGTGTATCCAAGTCCATCTTACTAATGTTACATTGGGCGAAAAGCTTTATACATATACGTATTTAAATGATGCAAATGAATAGGAAATGTTTGAGATGTGAACTTGAGTGACAAATTAATGATTATTTATGCCTACTACGTTATATGTATAACGAAAGTTGAAATTGTTGACATGTTTATAAGCTCTCATGCTTAATTTGCCTTATGTGTTAGTTGTGATTGTTGTTAGCATTGTTTATTTTTCTTACGGCATTTGGTATGTTCACCTCCAACAAAGTAAGTATAGTGAATTCCATTTAAACTTACTAAGTAGTAATTGCTTACGCACCGTTGTTTCTGTGTGTAGATTGTTGATTTGGAAACTCTTGAAGCCTAGCTCAATCCAAGACATCACACTATCATCAAGACTAGCAATAGTATGAAAGTGACATATTTTTAGTTGTGGCATGTACTAGTGTGTCTACATAGTAAATATGTTAATTTCATATTACTTGGTCCTTGAATTGAATGTTGTTTAAATTTGAGCTTGCAAGCTTCACTTGTTATTTTATCATCTTATTCTTCTTCTGGTAAATCGATGATATGTATGGTTTTGCAAATTTAAAGTCTTTTATAGTGACTTTTGTACATATTTAAGTGACTTTTAAGCATGTGTTAGACATATCATGAATAAAGGGACTTACGAAAACATTTTGAAGTGTTTTGGGCATACTCAATAAGTCACGTCGCGTTCGCAGAATCGCAACATCGTGACCTCGTCACTTGACGTCGTGACATTGCATATCCCGCATTGTGACCTTGCTTGTAACACCCCTTACCCGAGACCATTTCCGGAGTCGATCATGAGGCGTTATCTAACTTAACTTACTAGTTCCAAGCATAAAAATTTGCTTTTAGAAATAATTTCACTATTCACAACAAAACTGTTCACTTGCGCGACTGTCACTAATTTAATTATAACTTGAGTTACGAAGCTCAAAATTTAAATCCGTAAATTTTACCTGAAACTAGACTCATATATATTCTTACCATAAAATTTTTAAAATTTTTGGTTTATCCAATTAGTACAGTTTATTCATTGAAGACTCCCCTGTTTCGCTGACCGACGGTTCTGACCACCACTCACTAAAAATAAATTATCTCACTGTACAGACTTTATATGGTGTTTCCGCTTGTTTCTATAGAAAATATACTCACTAAGGAATCTATACATATAAATTATAACTCTTAATTATTTCTGTGAAATTTTTAATGATTTTCTAAAGTCAGAACAGGAGACTTCAAAAATCATTCTGACCCTGTTTCACTAAAATTTAAATATCTCAAAATATAAAATTTCTTTGCCTACACTGTTTCTTTCATGTAAAAATAGACTTGATAAGATTTAATTCTATATTTCATTCACTCTCTAACTCCATTTCTACTATTTTTGGTGATTTTTCAAATTCACATCACTGCTGCTGTCTAAAAACTGCTTCTTTGCAAAATTTTTACTCTTTTATAGTTTCTTTGTTTTAGTTATCATTTAAGTATACATAACACCAAAACATATTCTTTACTAACCATTTCAATAGCTAATCTTTAGCCATATCATATGAACATACTCAAAATGAGTAAGTCTCTATACATGCCATAACTTTAAACGTTTTGAAATCACATAATACCGAGAAGTTTGTTGATAGTGTGATACGAGGCTCCGACGATCCCCAATTCGAGCAAGCTCAAAACACTATAAAACAATGGAAAGAAAGAAAGGTGTAAGCTACTAATAGCTTAGTAAGTTACATGTCAACAATAAGTACTCATTTAATAATTAACATTTTTAACATATAACTAATCAATACATTTCTTAGCAATTTCAATCACTTACACATGCACAATCTTACCAATTCACTTGCACATACATTTACACACTTAACCTTTATCACATATGCTCATTCTTTCAAATGTACCTGCATACACACTTCATTTCATGTTCACTTTAACTCATTATTAATCCCGTTGAACACTCGGAATATACACGGATTCGTAGAGAATTAGCACATAAATGCCACACTGATATGTAGCCGAAGTTACCACTAATATGTAACCGTAGCTACCACTGAATTGTAGCCGAAGCTACCACTGATCAATAACACTGGAAATGTCCACGGGCCTGCTCATACAAGCTGTCAGGTGTCTGCAACACATGCTAGATCACCCAACACCCGGGACTCACTGTAACATTGTAACACTGGTCTCTAGTGACATGTCACTTGTATCCATTTCTATTCGTAAGTTCAACCGGGAATTTACACTTAACACTTTATTCTAAACACTTTATCACTTGAATAATTCATGAACAATTTTCCTTCCACATTCAATATTAATTCACATATCAAATATAATTCACAATTTATAAAAATATATTGCTATTATTTACACGTAACTTACCTCGGATGCAAAACGACTATTTTTTGTAAATTAGTCGATAACCTTCTCTTTTCCCCAATCACTTCCACTATTTCTTCTTTCTTGACCTATATTAACACAATTTAATATATTTTATCAACATTCCATTCAAATACAATTCGTACACAATATTTTGACAAATTTACATTTTTTTCCATAACTTTTCAAAAATGACACTTTTGTCCTAAATCTCGTAAAAATAAAATTCACTAAATTCTTAAATTTCAAACCTCACTAAATCATATTTCATGCTCATAACAGCCCTCAATTTCACAAAATCACAACTTTATGCACACTTTACTATCTTTCACAATTTAGTCCTTTTTCAACATTTTTATCGAAATGTATCTAGTAAAACTCGTAATTAACACTTCAAACATTCATTATCTAACATCACTCATCAAATTAAAACTATATCATGAATGAGTCAATTTTTAAACTTTAATTCCATTTAAAATAAATGGTAGAAACCTGAAATTCAAGCTTCAATAAGCATAAAAATACGAAAATAATTAAAAACGGGGCAAGAAATCACTTACAATTGAGCTTAGAAAAATCAAGAACCCTAGCTATGGTAACATGGAATTTTTGGCAGCAAGCTCCAATTTTGAAGAAGATGAACACTTATTTTCATCTTATTTTGTCTTTTATTCAATTTTGACAAAAATGCCATTGATCCATTTACTTAGATATTTTTCTAGAATTACCCTTATGTGTCCATAACACTAATTTATGGTCTATTTACCACATAAACACTTCCAATTTCATGCAATAATTCAATTAAGTCATTTAATCACTAATTAGACACACTTTGCATTTTTTTCTCAATTTAGTTTTAGAAATTCAATTAGGCACTAAATCATTAAAATTTTCTATCCATATTTTCACACAATATTTCAATCAATTGGTAATTAATAAAAATTTTATAAAATTAAACTATTTCACTTCGGATTTGTGGTTACAAAACCACTGTTCCGATTAGGCCCTATTTTGGGCTATCACATTGCTACTCAGTAAGCCACATCACATGTCGCGCCACTGTATGACTCTGCACTAATTCAAGTCATTTTGACTTTTTGGGACTTGTTTTGAGTCCTGAACGTCTATTCAACTTCATATCAATTCTAAATATTTTTAAATTGATTCTAAAAATTTCAAATTGTCTAAATCATATCTTAATTATTTTAAAAAATGATTTAAACCCTAAATCCTTAATTAAAATTAAGATTTCTTACTGGTACTTACTTCAGTGGTATCTCCCATCTGTACCGATCATTTGAAAAGGGAAAGAAGTGTTACAATAGGTCTCTAGTCCCATCATGTATAGGTTTTGTACAATTTTTTGACCATTTATGCTTCGTACTAATTTAATTCTACTTCGTAAACTCTTGAACTTGCATTTGCTATTGTATGTATGTGATTGTATGATAAATTGTACTTGTAAAATCTATAAAAAAAATATATGTATTTTTACGTAAAAACTTAATATGTAATTTCATAAAAATCTAACGGACTAAATATTAAATCTACTTTTTTTCCTTCGTTCCTAATTGAAATAATATCTAAAATATAACAAGATTTAAATCAGAATCAATTTGAAACTAATTGAAGTATAATTTAGGTAAGATTAAGGTTGAACTTGAAAGACTAAAATCTAAAGAAATAGTATTTGTGTCGTTATGATTAAGTAAAAGTTGGAGAACCAAAAGAGAGAACATAGGTTCAAGTCTTGAAAATAACATTGTTCGGAGGGCTAGCCACGAACCCCAAACATAAACAATAAAAAAGATGTCAAAATTAAGATGATGATTGAACCAAACATCTCGTTTAACCCATAAATGTTTCAGGCACTAACATCTCCATTCTTTACATTTTTTTCGGAATTATAAGTAAATATTAATGACGGTTTCTGGTATTAAGTTTTAAAAGTATTATTAATTTTAAAATTTTTTAAGTGATTTAATTAAAACTTTCAAAATTTTTGGGACTTAATAAGAATTTCTAAAATTTTTAATTCAAATAATTTAGGATCATTAATTTTATATTTTTAGTAGGTCTAAATTGATAACAATGAGAATAAATGCTAATACCCGCAATAATTAATAGTAAAATAAAATTGTGTCAAACTAAAATAGATTAGCTAAACCTAAAAGGACTAAAACAAGAATTAGGCCCTTAATAGACGAAAGAAATGGGCCTAACTGCCCATCCATGTTTGGGTTGGATCTATTCATATCAAGAAATAACACTAAAATCAAAATGGGTTTTTGTAATTAATTCAAAGCAAAATAAGCCAGTTTAGTCGATTTTTTTGGATCTATTTTATTCTCATAATGATATTTTTTCCCTCCAACTTAAAGAAAAAAAAATTAGTTTTTCATTTCTTTTAGCTCTTAAATTTGTAATTTTTTTGTCAAATCATCCCGAAATGGATAGAAAAATTATCATTTGTTAACTTTGATGACGAGGCATACATATGGATTGCCATATGGATGACATGTTATCATTTAATTAAAATTTTTTAAAAATAATCAAATGCTAACAGTTATCCATGTGTATGCCACATCGGAAAAGTTATAAAATATTATTTTTTTCATCCATTTTGAGGTGATTTGACTGAAAATGCAAGTATAAAGGCTAGAAAAGGCAAAAAAATTAAATGAAAAGCTAAAATAATTTTTTTTAGCTCTTAAATTAGACAATAATTTTTTCATCCATGTTTGTAATATATTATAGGCATAAAGATAAATTTAGCTCTTAACTTTTATATCTTTTATCTGACTTTTTTTTTAGTTAAATTTGACCCTTAACATTTTTAAAAATAGTTGAATTTGACCATCAATCTATAAAAAAGAGTTGAATTGTTAGCTTTTAACAAAAATAATGACTAAAACATTAAAAAAATTTTAAAAATAACGACCAACGTGACAATTCACGTGTATTTCTTGCTAATATTTTTAAATTTTGAATTTTTTATTTTCATAAAATTTAAATTATTTATTGTTGTGACATATAATACAAATGATGTCATGTTAACATAAAGTACACGTGGACCGCTGCGCGATTTTCCACTCCAATATTGTTAAAAAATTATTGTTTTAGTCAATATTTTCATTAAAATAGTGATTTGATTTTTTTTTTGAAAGTTAACGGTTAAATTGACAAAGTATGTATAAAATCAAATCAAAATTTCATATATAGAATCGCACAAAATCAAAGTTTACGAATGATATTACACTTTGGATCAAAACTCATGTATAATTTTGATATTTATTTCATTATATAATTTATAACACATAAAAATTAAACTTATAATAATATATAATATTATAATGAAAACACTAAAAAGATGTTAAGATGCTTATATGTAAAAATTCAATAAATGACAAAATAAAAAATATTAAACATTAAATTAAAAATAATATAAATAGATATTTTAAATTGAAAAATAACATGAGCGGTTTCAAAATAGACTTGGTTAGCAATTTAAAATATATATGGGCTTATGTAAAAATTTAAGGCCATATTTCAGGCCGAGCGAAGTTTGGACAAACTTAAAGTATGTTAATATTATACTTAAACCTGACTCGAATTCGACCGGCCCAACCCATGAAGACTTCTAGATCGTATGCACCACTAATCAAAATTGATGTCAAGTAAATACTCAAATATAATTGTGATGGGTAAAGTGCGTGGGAGCTCCCTACATTATAAGGTTTGGATCAAATTAGTTCTCTTATTATTAAATGATCAATTTAAGGGACTAATTTAATCATATCCCTATAACAGAGGGATCTCTCATGTTCATCGAGCTAAGTGTGATGACCATTTTTATTTTTCAGCATTGAATTACAATAATATCATCATTTTTGTTCATAATTTACAAACTGAATCACCAATTTGCAAATTTGCAATCTCAAACTCAATAAAATTCAGTAACTATTTTAAGCCGTTAAAATCTCGAAAGTTTTAAGCAGCAAATCAACATGTGTGTTGATCCATTTCATCATCTTCCTCGCAACAAAGCTTTCTCGGCGGTATCCATCTCTTCAAGAATCCTCGCCTTTCTCTTCGCCGGAATCGGCGCCGTCGGCCCAAAGCTAATATAATGTCCCGAGACAGCATTCAATGCCGAATAAATCTCACGAAACGAAGGTCGACCCAACAAAGCTTTCTCCCTCCTGTACTTAGCCACCCAACTGTTCGACGTGTCTCTAAGCTCTGCCACCGCGGTGGCCACGTTAGGGTCGTTTTTGTCCATGTTGATGGTGTTCCTCACTTTGTTGATGACGTCGGAGGTCTCTTTTACGTACTCCTCATCGTCGGCTGCGAATGCCGGTGGTGGTGTCACTGGTAGAAGCGATGAAAGAGATAGTGTTGCGGTAGTGACGGCGGAAAGAGACAAGAAGTGGCGACGTGAAGGATGGTGGTGGTTTTGGTGCGGCAGAGGAGAGGGTGGTGGGGCGGCGGAGGTGGGGAGGAGGGGTTGGAGCTTGGGGGTAGGGGTTAGTAGCGATGGGGAAGCCATGGTTTTTGGGGGAGAAAGGGAAATTTGGGTGTTAGGTGCATGTAAAGGAGAAGTGGGTTAGTGCCACGTGGGCTTATCACCTTATCTAAAAATGAGTTTTAATGGTTGAAATGGTTCAATGATATCTCATATAGATTTTACCAATGTCCAAAGTGGCAAATAGATTTTGAGTCTTTAATTTCATGCAAGTGTTCCAAGTCTTAACCACAAGGATTCTTTTTCCATTTTCATCCATCCACTATGCTCACAAAAGTTGAAGTCTTGATTCAACTTTAATTTTGTTTACTTAATAATTATTGGTTTCGATTAATAATGTTGATATGGTAATCATGAAACTTTTAAAATTTAATCGTTATAGCTGATTGAGTCTTAGCTTAGTTGGCATCAGCTTTGTAAACGCATTATCCTCGTATTTAAAGGTTGGTGAGGAGTTATGGATAGTTTTAGACATTGTATCAAAAAACAAAGACCAAGAAACTATTGATTATGCTAAATTCGAGCTTAATAATACTCAGCTCGAACAACTCACTATTCTTATCAAGCTTTTTTTTAAATATATTTTAAATATCTTATATTATTAAGTTACATTATTACCCTTATTATATATTATTAATCTTAAGCTTAATTATCAAGTCCAGCTCAAGCTAAAAAATTGATGTTCGATTGAGTCAAGCTCTGAATTTCAAGTCGAGCTTAAGTTTAAGCTTAACAATATTCAAACTCGGCTCGATTCAATTATACCCTGATTTGAACTCATGCTTTTACCAATCTAATATCTTTCTTTATTGAGCAAACCAATAACTATCATA
Organism: Gossypium hirsutum; assembly: GCF_007990345.1. Lineage (NCBI taxonomy): Eukaryota > Viridiplantae > Streptophyta > Magnoliopsida > Malvales > Malvaceae > Gossypium > Gossypium hirsutum. The sequence goes on along the minus strand of NC_053437.1, from coordinate 1,196,304 downwards.
GTAATTTTTACAAGCAATTTATGATCAAACAATCACAACTCAAAAAGAAAAAGAAAATTTTCATATGATAAAAATTCAAATTTAGATTAATTGGATATCACTTTATAAGTTAAGAGTGAATAAGTCGCCCATCAATATAAATTCCCGCGTTAACATAAATAGAGTTGTTGTTATATTCTAGTTAACGCTTTAACCGTAAACTATGCTTCGAAACCTCTTAATAGTATAAAGATCAAGGATTTTAAGTAATGTCTCGTTATTAGTGCACCTTGGTATCTTAAATTGGCTGAGTGTCGCCCCATTCCCTATGAAATAATCCAAAATCTTGTTAAAAGCACCTCTTTCAACGATACAAAGCTCCAATGGTCCGATCGAGTTGGTCCGTCTTGACACGACGTAGCCGGGGTCAACAAATGAGGCATCCATTTCCCGACAACACTCGCAGAGGACCCGTTCCTCAACTTTGCCTTTGATCTCCCAATAGATCACGTAGTGGCCCGATTGATGCGTTAGTTTAGCATGGCTGGTGAAATCGACTAGCTCGGCTCTGTGTTTGCTCAGCAATTGGGAACCTTTTTCGACCACTAATTGAAGGTCTTTCTCAGTGTTTTTGTCGATGTTAATGACTAGTAATAGCTTTCTCCTACATATGAATTTCAATTTTGGGGTTTCGTTGTGAAATCCGCTCACTTCTACCACGTCTCCGAGTCTATATCTGTAAAGCCCTGCCAATTAATACATAGTAAACACAATTAATCTCGATCCTTCTAAAAAGGTTTCTAACTTCGGCCCTAAGTACCAATTAAATGCTTTTGAGTAAGTTGAGGGGGCAAAATATATATTAACCCTTAAATAAATATACTGAAAAAGAAAAAAAAAAGAACTTACCAGTAAAAGTAGTGAGAACAATCTCGTATTCTTGTCCAACCTTGACTTGGGAGAGTGGAACCGGGTCATCTTCAATGAAATCAACACTACCCGAACCCGAATATTGATCTTGTCTATAAAGAGGAATAAACTCGAAATACGAAAATGTGGGCATTACAGCAAAAGTGACCTTTTCGGGTTCCAAAGATGGATCCAAATTCACCCCGATCCAACTCTCCGTCGCCCCGTATTCGGCACTCACCAATGGCAACGAACCACAATAATGCCTTAGTTTCTTCAAGTAATGTTGCATGGATCCAGTCATTATAGAGTAAACGTATTTAGCATTCGGCCAAAGTTTAGGTACCAAACCGAACCAATCCGAGCCTTGTAAGCCCTTGCAAATAGCTTCAATCCTCGAGGCTAAACTTGGGTTCGGTTCGATTATGTCCAACACGGCTTTCCGCATCTTCGGCAACGTTATTTTCGAGCTAACATTGCCTTCTTTGATGTCTTTGCATATATCTTCCCACTGTTCTTCGAACGAGGAGAAGGCTTGGACCATACTGTAAGCGAAAGTCGAGGTAATGCACTCAATCTCTTTGCGAAAGAAGAGGCCGAGTAAGAGGTGACAATACGTTGTTTGTTTGTAGTCCCCATTCGAGATCACCTCGTGGGGACTACAAGTGAACAACTTTATTTTCTCTTGTTTGATTCTGAATTCTTCACTGGCAAAAATGTGCGTCGTTGCCGTTCCAGCCATTAGTCCTCCTCTTGTTTTGAACCTTTTGCTACTGTATATGAACTCTAAGATCCTTCCATTGCTTCGTGTTGGGTACACCCTGTAAAACACATAACGAATGTTATCGTAATCAATTATAATATATAATATCGAGTCGTCCCCAAGTAGGGATTTAATGGAAAGAGGTGAAGGGAGGACGTTGATCTATATGCTGCTGCTAATCGGTAGATCTGCAAAGTTGTCTCCGAGTTATGACGGGTAAATGGTATGAACTTTTGTCGACCTTCGGTGGTACCGGAGCTGCAAACGAGAAACGTAAGTAAATTTTATTTAGATTAAACGACGAAAATAATAATGATATTTTATTTAAATTTAATACGAAAAAATCATCTGCAAAATATAGAGGAGTAGATTTTGAAATATACTCATTTTTTGGGTAATAAAAGAAGGTTCCAAAGGACAGAAAGTACATTCATGATATTAAGTGAAATAAAGTCTTTGTACCAAACTCTCTTAGCATCATTATAGTAAGGCAACTTTGATTAATACTTTTAGAGAATAAAAAAATCCCGAAACTCAACTAGATTAACTCGAATCTAAACTTGTTTCAACTTGATTTAATCATAAAAAATTAACAACTTGAACCAGTTGAATTTAAACTTAAATTGACTCATAAGCAAAACTTATTTGAGCAATAACCAATTTAAGCTCAAAATCACTCGAATATGAAGTGATTAGAACACGAAGATGAAACTACACAAACCAAAAACGATAAAAACCCAAAACAGACCAAAAAAAACATAAGCACAAGAACCACTCTTTTGAACACAAAGCCAATACCATGTTTTAATTAAGAAACTGAATTTGTTTCAACATTATCTTAAAGATATAACATGGACATAAAAAAAAAAAAAGAGAGATCGATATCTTTACAGTACACTTTAAGACAAGGCTCATGAATGTAAGCCATGTTTTGTCCCAAAGCTGAACAATGTCCTTACCTTAGAGAGAGAGTGGTAATAGGATGTTGGGTAAGAATAGGAGAAGTGTCCCCATCTGCAATTCGTTGAATGAGAGGCTCTAAATCTTCATGGGAAACTAAAGGTACCAAAGAAGTGTAAAGCGATTCCATTTCACATGCATCCATCTCTCGAATATCCAAATCCTTGTCCCCGAACCATTTCTTTAAGTACTCGACGTCGCGGTTCAACTCGAGGATCTGGCGAAGGGTTTCTCTTTGAACCGTGGCGACGTTGGTTGATATGGTGTCGAACCAACGGATAATGTCGTGATCATTGGAGCAACCATTGCCATTGCCATTGCTAGCTTCAGCTTCCATAAAGGGACAGAAAAGAAAAGAAACGAAACGAAAGGTAGCAAGTAAAATGAAAACGTTGGTTGTTATGGCAACTTGAAGAATTAAAAAAAAAACTTTGGCATGGTGGTTATTATATTATTAGGGTAAATTACACTCAATGTCACTAAATTATTAGTAAATTTATATTTTAGTCACTTAATTTTAAAAAATTACAAAATGATCACTAAATTATTCAAAAGTTTTCATTTAAATCAGTAAACTATTCAAAAGTTTTTATTTATGTCATTGAGTTGTTAAGTTTTTTTTTTAAAGTTCGATTAGTGAGCTACAAGTGATGATTCAACAATCGGTACTATAGATCAGTATTTATTAGTGAGTAGTAGATATATCTTAGATTAAAATAGATCGGACGATCAACATCAGAGATTTGATTTGCAAATTTCATTCAAAGCTATTTAATGAAAAAAATGAACAGTATAAGATAAAGGGAATAAGAACTTTTGATTGATGCAAACAATGCAAATAGGAGGAGGTCATATAACAACGATTTTAACAGCTGAATAACTTAAACGAAAACTTTTAAATAATAAAATAACCATTTTTATAATTTTTGAAATTAAATAATTAAAATATAAACATATTGATAATTTAGTGATAATATGTAGTTTAACTTTATTATTATTGAAGCACCATGGTTGAAGTGTTCGAAGGGTTCTCGACCACAATTGATGGGGGGTGTCGTCATTTTCGCAGAGAGATTGGATTCTTTTAGGGTACACCAAGGAATTTAGAGGGGGACCATAGACCATAGACTATATACCATACAGTCAATAGGCTCCGACAAATTGGCACCAAGCATGCCCTTATTTAATGATTTTTTTTCTCATATTTTAATTAAATCAGACTCCACGACTTATCGACGAGTTAGTTAAGGTGAAAGTTTTGAGTTCATAAATTTTTAAATTCAAGTTTCATTGTTAATTTGTAATTATATTATACGAGTCTTTTATCCATCATGTGCATATATTATGTGTGAGTTTTGTCCGAGTTGATTCGGTTCTTCATCTCTTACCCATTATACTATCTGGATTCTATATTCTAATTATCCAAACAAATATTTATACCTATATTATATTTGCACTACTAAAACTTTCAAAAAAACATCCAACTCGATATAAATTTGGAAACTTTTAAAAATAAACAACTCAAACTTAACGTTAATCCGAAATTTACTTAAACTTAAAACGATTGAAGCCCAAAATAATTTAAACCTGAAATGACTTAAACATGAAATGATCTGAATAAATAAATTTAAAAGTAATCTAAATTTATAAGGACCCAATTCAAGAAAACCTATAAACAAAAAATATTCTTGATATTTTCCCAACTCGACTTGGACGGTCTCAAATTCATTACTAAAATTAGTATGGAATATATATAAATATATTCACACATATTATAGAATGAAAAGTAAGTTTCATGATAGGACTGTATGTGACCAAATAATATTTGAAATTTGTTGAAACATAAATTTTTTATTATTATTATATAAACAAACAAAAATAATAAAGTAAAAGGTGCATATATGACTTATGAGAGTTCATTTTAACATTAATGTATAGAATAAGTTTTTTTCCTTAATAATAATACACTAATTAATTACATGTGTTTGTAGATCGGATTAAGTTAAGTTTAAGTCATGTTTGTGCTTGGCATCAATATCATGCATAGTGACTCAAGCCCAAACTCGATCTAAAATGCGAGTCTTAAATGTTGTTCAAATTTAATTATATTTGTAAATGACCAACTCAAGCTCGTTTAAGTCTACTCATATTATCTTTTACTTTTGGGTAAACTACATTAATATTCACCTAATTATATTTTTTTATCACTCAACTATTTAATTTTATTATTTTTAAATGGATTTAATTTTTCGAAACTATTTTTTTGTATTTTTTTAAATTTCAACCCAGAATTTAAAATGAATTTTTGTTGATAGACCAAATCAAATGTTCTTTGCTTTTGATGATTCCTATCTATCCATCATAAGGTTGGAGTCTCATGGAGGTAAAATTACTTTAGGGAACAGTCTCGACAAAATACAATGTCAATTTTCAATATTCATGGATTTGACATTTTTTTAATAATAATTTTGATTTGTAAAATTAATATGTTAAGTGGTAGGGAGAAATCAATATTTAGTTCTTAAATTTGGTATTTTTTCACTTTGGTCCTTGAAAATTTTTGGTTCACATCCGTCTCAAAATTTAACTGTTTTTCTCAATTTAATTTTTAAACTTAGATTTCATTAAAATATAATAACATAATACTATGAGATTGTGACATGCTATTACCTAAAAGAAATTTCTTTTAAAAAATATAATTTTTATTTTTGCATTTTTTAAATTTTATATAATTAAGAAAAAAACAGGTGATGATGTGTCAAGGGGCTAGGTGGGGCCACGACCCCCTAAAATGAAAATATTCAATTTTGGCAGTACACGGTAAAATTTCACTTTGGCCCTCAAAAAATGATAAAATTTTGATTTACTTCTTTAAAAAGTTATAAAGATACAAATTATTAAAATGATGAAATTACATTTTAACTCTCATAAAAATATACAATTAAAATTCGCCCTCAAAATAAATCACTTCACCCTTGTTTAAAGTGCCAAATCAACACACTTTAATGAAATCAAAGTTTAGGGATTAAATTAGAAACATTTTCTCGGTTCACATTAGTCTCGAAACTTAACAGTTTTTCACAAATTGACTCTTAAATTTAGATTATGTTAAAGTACGATGACATGAGACAATGAGATGTGTTACATTATCACGTGAAAATTTTTAATTTTTTAAAAAATTATATATATTTTAATATTATTTAAATTTTGTATTATTTTAAAAAATGATGAAACTTTTAAAATGTCACATCATACTTCGATGAAATTTAAATTTAAAGACTAAATTAAAAAAATTACAAAAATTTACATATTAAATCTTGCTTACATTATATTAAATTATTTTACATATATTTGTCGTATATTTTTTTGTATTGTATGGTATTTATGATTAGACAACCATATCATTGGGATTTGTCTTTATGTCCTATCTACCAAAGGATGATAAGTGGCTGAGGTGAGTGACGCTGGCACCCAAGGTGCAGTCTCTATCTTACAGGTTCACCATAATGGTTTCAACAGCTGTTTGTGTCTGTAGATCAATCTTCAAGGCTGTAGGTCCATCACCTTTGATGCACGGGGCAAAATAGGGTTTTTATAAACATATTACTAAAACATTAATTAATTACGAAAATTGAATGAAACAGATTAATTACGAAAATAAAGTGTTATCTTTCGTGTTTTTCAATGTCATTTGATTGCTTTGTGATATCATCTTTTTTTAAATGATTTTTATTGATGTCGTTTGACACATTGACAGTATCGAACTAAAATGTGATAAATCAAAACGTTTAAGGATATGATATAAAACTTCTCCCTTTTAATTTTTGTTGTAAAAAAAGAACTCAAGGATGCACACACCAAATACGTATTAAGGGATAATTGCATTATAAACCCTTTCTTGTTTATTATTATTTTTAAAGTACTTCCATTTTTTAAAATAAACCATTCATTGCTTTTTATTTTCTTTTTAAAACCACGTAGTAAATAATGTTTTTATCGGTAAATGTTAAACTTATTTGATTGTTTTTAAACCCTCTCAATTATAATCGTTTGAATCCGGTCCCTCTATTATAATGGCCAGATCAAATTAGTCCTCTCAATTATTAAATCAATTTAATCCTCACTATTAAAAACAATAAAACAAGTTCAATATTTTTAGATAAAAACATCATTTACTACATGGTTTTGAAAAGAAAATAATAAGCAAGAAAGGGTTTATTTTAAAAATTGGAAGTACCTTAAAAAGAAAATAGTAAACAAAGAAGGGTTTATTAAGCAATTATCCCCTAAAACATATTTGGTGTCACCGTCTTGTTAGGCAGCACCCTTAAGTTTTTCTTTACAACATCCAATCTAAAAGAGGAAAGATTTATATATCAGGTCCCTGAACGTTTTAGTTCATTAAACTTCAATCTGGTGCTGCCGACTAATCAGGCAACACCGAAAAACGCTGTAGAAAACACCCATTTTCATAATTAATTAAATTTTTAGCATTATTTTTATAACAAAACTGACATAATATAATTACTAAATTACGATAGATTCGATGCAAGTAAAAATATAATTATATAACTAATACATTTATTAAAAATTGATATAAAAATAAATGAATCTTTTGTTGAAATGGTAAAGTGAAGATATTGAAAACTATAATGTTTTAGATTCAGATCATATTATACGTGTATATATATATTTTATTTTTTATATAAAAAGATGTAAAAAAATAAAAATATCCTCAAAATAATATACTTCGGATGCACATGGTACATTTGCGAGACAACTAGTACCTTGCCAACAAACTTCCATCAAGGTACTGTTACTTAAGTACTCGAAAACATTGAGACGACACTGTTAGGTAGGCCATTTATATTGATAGGACAATCATCTTTTATCATTTGCATACTTCACAACTTCATATTACTCAACTATACATGTAAGTTCTTTGGAGAGACTAATGAAAAAGACCAATGAACCAACCAAAGGCTGGTATGTGCATCCATGGATGTGTTCATATATAAACTCATCCCACCCCTGTGAGAAGCAAAGGCAGTCCATACCTTTCCAATTTCCCTCTACAGTCTCTTTACTACTCCAATAGGAACACCTAATCCCCAAACTCGACGACTCTCCACCCACATGTGTGAACTAGCCTTGCATCCACCCGTCCATTCCACCTACAGACTTTTTGTATCAATAATTTATAAAATAATGATGTTTTTATCATTATTTAACTAAGTTGATTTCTAATTAACTCGTAATATTAATTATCAAACGCTTAATATATAACATAGATACAATGTTTTTAGCCACACAAAAAAATATAATCATAAATTATTAACGTTAAATCAATTAACTGATTTATATTATATATATTTTTTATTATATATTATTAATATGTTAACAATATCATACATAAATCGATCAATGCGGTTGAATTTTAATAACCAATAATAACTAACAAAAATATATTTAATTGATTTAATAAGAAAAATTAAATTAACTGAAATTTACTTAACCGAATGGTTCTAATAACTCATATAGGGGTGAGCATTCGATCGAGTCGAGTAAAAAAATTTCGAGTTAGTCGAGTTGGCGAATCCTATTTTAGCAACCGAACTCAATTTGAATTTTTTTCAAATCGAATCGAGTCAAAAAATTCCGAGCCAAGTCGAGTCAAGTTAATGAATCTCATTATTTATACTCAATGTTGCGTTTACATGGATAAATTATTTAACTAATAGACGAAGTACAAGATTATTTAACTACACAAACAATATAATAGTTTTATCTTTTAACTTAATGTGTAAACATTTATCCAAACAACGTAGTTTTACTTTTTAACTTAATGATTTTGACTTTTAACTTTAGAAAAGGTAAACATTTATCAAAACAACGTAATTTTGCCTTTTCTTATTCAAATTTTCGGATAACTCAAATTGTGTAATTCATATATGAGGTAAACTGAAAATTTTGATTTTTTATTCAAGTTGATGCGAATAACTCGATCAACTTGAATAACTCAAACTATCTAATCCAAATTTTGAATATTTTATCAAAAATTTCAAATTGAATCAGATTTTACTATACTGTAAACTCATATATATATAGATTTTAAGGGACTTATGATATCCTCCATCTAGAATCTTCGATTGAGACTTTAATCAATCATTTTAAGGGAAATTTTCAGTGGGAACATGTTATATATTTAGGTTTTTCTTTTAAAAAACAATTATTTATTATACATTAAATATAACAAATAAATGTTAAAGTTGAAATTCAAGTGGATTTGAAATAACCCAAATTCAAAAATCTTTTATTCAAAGTTTGATTTTTATAACTTTAGATCAAACTTAAAGGGTTAGAGAGTATTTTAATTAATGAGAATGTTTAATTCGAATTCAAGTTAGTTTGATCTTATCCAAATTTAAAAGTTTCATCCAATGTTTGATTTTTATAGGTTTTGATCAGACTTGAAAAGGTTAGAAGAGTATTTCAATCAATGGGAATGTCTAATTCGAATTTAAGTCAATTCGATCTGACCCAAATTCAAAAATCTCTTGCCTAATGTTCGATTTTTTATGGGTTGAGCTTAGCAAGTTCAAAAGGTGTTCCAACTTATAGATAAATCTAATTACGTGGTACTTTTTTTTTTGAAAGCTTACAAGTATAGTACAATTAAAATATAAGTATAAATACAAATACAAATACATGCTCAAGCAACCGTTAAGTGAAAAATCAAACTATTATAGTACAAACAAATTAAGGACTAGAATAATCCAAACTAAGATCGACTAACTAGATTAAAACTCATACATGAAGACAGCATATGATCAGACTTGAATACACCACTTATAATTTACATGTGATAGGTGTTGAACTTAGGTAATGAAGAACCAAACTTTTACCTTTGCCAACTATACTAGAACTTCATGATAATTAAATTGTGCAATTTTGAACAAATATATTATAGTATGGCCTCACATAATTATTTTTATACAATCATTTTTCTTATTTGTAATCCTTTTCCTTTTTTTGTGTGTATGATGAACATCTTATTCAATACATTTTACCATTCATGAAGAAAGATGCGAAGTTAGAAAATTTGAGGGGTCAAAATTAAATTATATATTTTAATGAGAATTAAAATTTAATTTTACCATTTCAATAGTTTATATCTTTATAATTTTTAAATGAATAAATTAAAATTTTATTACTTTTAGAAAATTAAAGTATAATTTTACCATATACTAATTTAAAATTTTATAAATTTTAAAAGATTAAAAGTGAAAATTTTCCATTTTAGGGGACTGAGACCCTCTCTAACCCCCTCGGCATTGCTTGAGACTTAATTGATTTAATAAGAAAAATTGAATTAACCGAAATTTACTTAACCGGATGGTTCTAATAACTTATATAGGGTTGAGCATTCGATCGAGTCGAGTTGAACCAAGTAAAAAATTTCGAGTTAGTCGAGTTGATGAATCCTATTTTAACAACCGAATTCTATTTGAATTTTTTTTTCAAATCGAATTGAATCGAGTCAAAAAATTTCGAGCCAAGTCGAGTCAAGTTAACGAATCCTATTATTTATACTCAATGTTGCATTTACATGGATCAATTATTTAACTAGTAGACGAAGTACAAGATTATTGAACTACATAAACAATATAATGGTTTTACCTTTTAACTTAATGGATAAACATTTATCAAAATAACGTAATTTTACTTTTTAACTTTTAACTTTAGAAAAGGTAAGCATTTATCAAGACAACGTAATTTTGTCTTTTCTTATTCATATTTTCGGATAACTCAAATTGTGTAATTCATATATGAGTTAGACCGAAAATTTTGATTTTTTTATTCGAATTGATATGAATAATTTAATTAACTCGAATAACTTAAACTATTTAATTCAAAATTTAAATATATTATCGAATTTTTGAATTGAATCGAAATTTATATCCTCTAATTTAGATTTTAAGGGACTTATGATATCCTCCATCTAGAATCCTCGCGTGAGACTTTAATCAATCATTTTAAAGGGAAATGGGTATGAAATAATTATGTCAAGTCACTTTCATTGGGAACATGTCATATATTTAGGGTTTTCTTTCAAAAAATAATCATTTATTATACATTAAATATAACAAATAAATGTTAAAGTTGAGATTCAAGTCTGTCTGAATTAACCCAATTTAAAAATCTTTTATTCAAAGTTTGATTTTTATAAGTTGAGATAAACTTAAAGGGTTAGAGAGTATTTCAATTAACGAGAATATCTAATTCGAATTCAAGCTAATATGATATAATCCAAATTCAAAAGTTTCGTCTAATGTTTGATTTTTATGGGTTTGGATCAGACTTAAAAGGTTAGGAAAGTATTTCAATCAATGGGAATGTTTAATTCGAATTTAAGCTAGTTCGATCCGACCCAAATTCAAAAATCTCTTGCCTAAGGTTTGATTTTTTATGGATTGAGCTTAGCAAGTTCAAAAAGTATTCCAACTTATATACAAATCTAATTACGTGGTACTTTTTTTTTTTGAAAGCTTACAAGTATAGTACAATCAAAATACAAGTACAAATATAAATACATGCTCGAGCAATCGCAAAGTGAAAAATCAAACTATTATAGTACAAACAAACTAAGGACTAGAATAATCCAAACTAAAATCGAATAACTGGATTAAAACTCATACACGATGACAACATATGATCAGACTTGAATACGTCACTTATAATTTACATGTGATAGGTCTTAAACTTAAGTATTCAAGACCCAAAACTTTTACCTTTGCTAATCATACTAAAACTTCATTGATAATTAAATTGTGCAATTTTGAACAAATATATTATAGTATGGCCTCACATAACTATTTTTATACAATCATTTTTTTTATTTGTAATCCTTTTCCTTTTTTGCGTGTGTATGATGAACATCCTATTCAATACATTTTACCATCCATGAAGAAAGAGGGGAAGTTCAAAAATTCGAGGGGTCAAAATTAAATTGTATATTTTAATGAGAGTTAAAATATAATTTTACCATTTCAATAATTTATATCTTTATAATTTTTAAATGAATAAATTAAAAATTTATTACTTTTAGAAAGTTAAAGTATAATTTTACTATATGCTAATTTAAAATTTTATAAATTTTAAAATACTAAAAAGTGGAAGTATAATCTCTTGGCATTGCTTTTAGATGAAGACTAACTCTTTCTAAATTCATATTTATCTTTTTTTAATAATATTATTTTTAAAATTCAAACCGATATTCTCTTATTTCAATATCCGACAAAATAATCAAAAGAAAGAAAAGACAAGAAGAAGAAATAAATAATAATAATAAAGGCAAAAATGATATTTTTGTCCAGTTTTGGTTATAAAACGACATTATTGATCTTGATGTTTTAAGCATGTGGAAAATAGGGATCAAAATGAAATAATTATACTATTTTTCTTTTTTGGAGATTTAGTGAGAGGATTTGGACATCAATGAAAAGTAACCATTTTGTCTCTGTCGGAAAAAAAATTATTATAAGTGGTGCTCAAAATTCGACTTCTTTTCCATGGTTTTTTTTCCTGAATTTAAACAGATATTATTAAATTTAAAACTTTATTACAGGATCTAAAATGGATCTTAATGAATAGAAAGTTGAACTAACTGGCAACAAAGGAAATTCAAGAGGAGATGATTGGGAGATTTCAAGATTAGTCTGAGTTCGGACTATCGTTTGTACTTAAAAAGTGATGATGGTTCACACTGTAAGAAATATCGAGAGTCATTAAGTGAGAATAATATTAAAGTTGAGTGTTGACTACATGGAAATAGATTATCATATGTCTTCTTTTATTATTGTTGTCTAGCTTTGGTGATAAGATTAGGCATTTATAGAGGGATGTTGGCGGGTTCCAACACGAAACACTATTTCATAGGTGTAAATAATAGAATGATAAACCTAAATTTAGGGGCATTGTTGGAGTCAATGTGAGATGAAGCCTGAAAATGTGATATCATGTGAAACTTTGACGAAGAAATAAATTGTGAGGAATGCAAATTTTCCTTTCGTGATGAGAATTTGCAATTTTCTCCTTGCAGAAGTTACATGTTATTGAAGTCATAATATTTATGACAAAGGTTTAAAACTTTTATCTATGCAAAATTTATAAGTTCTGATATTCTTATTAGCGGCGGGCGTAGGTTATTGGTGCTAAAACTATGTTAAATATTTTGTTTGGTTATCGTGTTGATTGAAAGTAAACTTGTGGCTTCACAGAAAGTTGACACGTGACAATCTGGATCAATCTTTAAAAAAAATTAATGTGTGACACATGTCACATGTATATAGAGGTTTTCATAGGTTGAGCCTAGTCGAGTTCGGGCCAGGATTAGACATGATGTCAATACACCTTATATTTACTCATGCTCAGCCTAACTCAAAATATGGAGCTAAAATTTTGACCAAATTCCTTTATATTTGTAAATAGCTAACCCAAGTTGATTTTAAACCCGCTCATATAATTTTTATTTGAATTTAAAAAAATATATTATATTAATTTTAATGTAATATTTAATTTTTTTTTCATTTATTAAAATTTTATATTGGCATCTTAAGAATTTTTAAAATATTTACATTATAGTATTACATATTACTATAGATTTAGTTTTTATTTGTTATAAAGTATATAATATATAAAAATAACAAAACATATTATATTATAAATATAGAAAATGAGAGGGTTTGGACAAAAATATAAGCTCGAAAAATGGGTTTAGGCAAAAAAATAAGGCCTATTTTAAAAATAGGCCGGGCCTCGAGTAAGACATTTTTGGCCCAAGCCCAGTCCGACCTGAATTCACTAAATGACAAAAAAATTTGCTATTTTCTTTGTTATTTTAATGATATTTTCTTGTTGTTTTCTCCCTATTTTGCTACAACTTCACTATTATGTTGTTACTATTTTGTTGTTATTGTTTGGATATTGTATAACACTTGTTTTATTGTTAATTTTGTTATTATTTTAGCGACATTTTCTTGTTAAGTTGCATCTATCTTAGTACTATTTAAGTATACATATTTTAAATTTTATTTTCAATTAGTTCGGAAATATTTATTTTAATGTTTTTAGTATTTTTGATGTTTTATATATATTTAAAAATTATGTAAAAAAATATAATATAAAAATTTTAATATGGGCAGGCCGGGTAGGGCCCGGATTTTAGCAAATTTATCCGAACCGGGCTTGTGCAATTTTTAGGCCCATTTTTTGGGCTGGGCCCGCATCTAGCAAATGGGCCTAAATTTTTGCTTGGTTCTGGCCCGAACCTGCCCCGACCCAGCCCATGATCACCTCTCCTAAAAACCACCATATTTTTTAAATAATTATTTATTTTTATATTTTTATAATAAAATACTAATTGGGCCTAAATATGACGTGAATAAGCTAACCAAGCCCATTATCAACTCTTATTTAAACCTCAGCCGCGGCCCGCCAATTTCTCCCTCGTTATATATGTTTCCTTCCATATTTTTCTTCAAACAAACAGTCTCCATTTCCAAAAATAATCCAAATCCAATAAATTCCTCTCTCATTTTCACATCATTTTCAGTGTTAGTAATTTCATCTTCGTGATTCCATGAATCGTTTCGATTCTAGCCCTTTCGATGAGGATGAGGTGAATCCTTTCTCGGTAAGTTCGTTCTGTACTCACGTTTTTTTTACGTATCCGTACCTGATTTTTCCATAAACGGAAAATGCCTTTGATCGTGGATTTGAATTTTTGATTTTCTGTTTCCTTTTTTTTTTTTTGCGATGTTTTCGTTGATTTGGGTCATTGATCGGCTTAAGTATTAGATCTGTTTCATTGCCGATACCAGTGACGTGCGTTCCATAATGTAGCTTTAGTAACAATGTTGATTTTGATTTTTTTTACTTTTTACATTTCTTGAAAAATGAGAAGCTATGAATTGAAAGAAACTGAATATTAGATACCAATATTGTCATCTTATGAGATGGATCTTTTTAAACATAGACAAGATCATTTGACTTTAGGACTGGTTTTTTTTCTTACGATTGTCATTTTTTTTAGATATATAGCTTTTAAAACTTTGACAAGTTAATATGAATTTAAAAAATAAGAACAAGAAGATAAATGATTATCATGGTATATGGCTTCTTCTTTTGTATTTCCCCTGGTGAATACTGTGTAGTGTGTACTTGTTCCCATTAGCTTATACCTTGCTTTCATTGTGAAATATTTATATCTGCTAATGTCTCTTGCACTGTAATTATTTGACTGTGTCTATTGTGACTTGCTTACTTTTTTTTATCCATGTATGCAGTTTTGCATACAAGTTTCTTTCGGTAAAATTATTTCTCCTGTCCTTCTCAATTTTGATATTGAGCAAATTGGTCCCTCTCAAAAAAATTAGAGCAATTTTATCTCTATCAATTTAGAAAGTAAGCAACTAAGGATAATTAATCACTACGTTAATAATTTCTTGTTAATTTTACATCATTTTGATTTATATAATAATAAATTTAGCCATTAATGTTTACATGTATTGTCAATTTGGTCTTGATTTAGAAAAAAAATCCAACAAATTTGGCCTCCACATTTAAACAAATGTTGTGGGCTAATTTGTTAAATCAAGACCAAATTAATAGAATGTGTAAGCTTTGAGGGTTAAATTTGTTATTATACCAATCAAATTTTCGTACAACTGACAGAAGACATTAATGTCGTGATTAATTGTCCTTACGCCTTAGTTGCTCACTTTTGAAATTGACAAGGATTAAATTGCTCCGATTTTTTAGAGGGACTAATTTGCTAAATATCAAAATTGAGAGGGGCTAAAAAAAGTCATTTTACCGTTGTTTTTCTGCTTGCATAATTTAGTGGCACTTGCAAGTGCTAACTATCTTGATTGTGTTGCTTTTATTTTTTATTAAATTAGAATCAAGGTACTGCTTCATCAAGGCTTTCACCCCTTCCTCCTGAACCATATGACCGTGGTGCAACGATAGATATTCCTCTTGATTCTGTCAAGGTAATCTTAAAACTTTCTAGATATTCAATTGTCTACGATGCATGGTTCTAAACATTAAGTAAAAGACTCCTTTCTGCCATTATTGTCTCATCAATCGTAGAGTTTAAAAGAAAAGGAGAAGGAACTTCAAGCAAGAGAGGCTGAACTGAGAAGGCGAGAACAGGTGATTTGTTGTTGCTTGTTTGTACTTGAGCAAGGTACTTCCAATTCATTATTTGAGGTTTTCGGTGTCAATGTTGATATGTTCCTCCTTTCATATTGCAGTTTCAATTTTATATATTTGCAAAATAATCAAATTACTGGCACCTTGGCATTAAAAATCAAAATCATGTTTTTCAGTATCAAATTTTACTCGATACTTTAATTTATTCCTAATGCTTGTAGAATATATTTGGTTATGAATTATTTTCCTTTTTAATTTTGAATAAATTCTATAGCAATTCTTAAATGTGAATTTAGAAATCAATCTATGTAAGTTTCATTTATCATTATAGTGAAAAATACATTTTAAACTAAATTAAATTTTTTGACCCAAATCATAAAGTTAAATTTTTTTGCTCTTGCTTTCGGTTGAAACAACTTCCTTACTGGAAGTTCAACATATCATATTTAAAATAGATATTTTATTGTACATTTTATCTTTTTCAAAAACACTTTTTTGATAACAATAATAAATCCTCAAAATTTTCAAATGCTTCTTTTTAGATACTTTTTAACTTTGATGATAAATTGGTGCGTAGAGTGATTTCACAATTCCATCTAAAATAAAATTTCCTCATATTGAGTGTTATCTTTAATATTATGCAGGAATTGAAAAGAAAGGAAGATGCAATCGCACGATGTAGGTTTTTATTTTGTTTATTATAGATGACTTAACGAGCTTCAGATACCAATCTGATTTTGCAATATATTCCTTTGTCTTCTCCTTGGCAGCTGGAATAATCATAGAGGACAAAAATTGGCCACCATTTTATCCTATTATTCATCATAACATTGCAAAAGAAATACCAATCCACCTTCAAAATGTGCAGTATGTTGCTTTCTCAACATTGTTAGGTGAGTTAAGATCAAGGCCATTTTACTTATTTTTTAAGTGTGTCCCTGTTTGGATTGTGTTATTAGCTCAGTTTCTCTTTCTCTGCTCTGTTTATTTCTCTGATATCTTGAAAATGTATGAAAGCTATATTGTTATGGTGCTCTACTTTTGAGTAAATTGATCATTTTAAAAAAAATCAGAGCAATTTAATTCTGTCAAATTTAAAAGTAAACAACTGAGGACAATTAATCATGATATTAATATTTTTCATCAATTGTACATAATTTTGATTGGTATAATAATAAATCCTAAAAGTTTACACATTTTTATCAATTTGGTCATAATTTAATAAATTTATCGTGCAACATCCGTGTAAATGTGTAAATGTTGAGATTGAATTTATTATTGTACCAATCAAAATCATGTACAATTAAAAAAAATATTAACATCGTAATTAGTTATCTTTACTCTCTTTCGAAATTAACAGAAATTAAATTGCTTCAATTTTTTTAAAAGGACTAATTTATTTAATTTAAAAATTGAGAGACACCGTAAAGGAATTTTTACCTTATAAGTCTCTAAATTTATTTGTATGTTGGCAGGTTTGGTTGCATGTCTTACATGGAACATAATAGCTGTCACTGCCGCCTGGATCAAATGTGAAGGTGGATTTCAAAAGTTATTGATTTTAGTACTTTAAAATTACTGTTCATTTGGTGTTCTTACTTATATTAGGAATGTATATTCATTCCAGGTCCAGCAATTTGGCTTCTTGCCATCATTTATTTATTATCTGGAGTTCCTGGTGCCTATTATTTGTGGTATCGCCCTCTTTATCGTGCCATGAGGTACTACTTTTTGGTTATTCTATATTTGTTTTACATTAAAGCTGTATCTATTTACGCTAAAAGTTAAAGCAAGGCCAAATCTCTCTGGTGTTCATAGATTTCAAACTTAATTTTCTTTTAAATATTTAATCTCTTTACTTTTTTAATTTAAAATTGTTAATTTTTTTAAATTTATTATTATAATATTTTGAAATTAAAATATGTCATAAATCTATGTATTCTTTACAAATTTGAAATTTTGTTCTTGTACTTTTACTTTTAGAATTTTTTTTCTTGATTTTATTGGTGTGACATTTTGAAATTAAAAAAAAATTACTCCGTAGTTATGTAACTAAAAAAATAATGTTGCTGTAATGAACCTAAATTTAACAATATTTTTTATAGTGTTAACAGTTAAACCTGAATTTTAAAATATGAGAAATTAATAGACTAATTTCTAAATTTAAGAAGAGTACATAAACTTTTAGTATATTATAACCCAAAAAAACACTATAATCATGTATCAAACGAATAAAATAACATTGTGAGCTGAATTTTAACTGTTGTTATATAGTTATTTTCCTGTTCTCACACAATATCTCAATCATGCACCACCGAAATTCAGCTTCAACAATGTAGCTGAGTTTGAACTGTTCTTATATGGTTATATTCCTGTTCCTTTACAGGACTGATAGTGCATTAAAGTTCGGATGGTTTTTCATATTTTACATTGTAAGCTTACTGCTTTCTCACTGTAATTTTCTTTTTCTTTTAGTAATCAAAGATACATACGAAAGCTCCTCATTTCTAACTCTTCTGATCTACCTTGTAGTTGCATATCTTCTTTTGCATCTTTGCTACAATTGCTCCGCCATTTCTTTTCAAGGGAAAGTCTATTGCGTAAGTCTATTTGATTTTCTCATTCAAGTAATGGAGGCTTTTGTAATAGGAGTTATATTTTTTTATTTAAAAAGTGAGTAAATTAATCATTATACATTAGATCAAAGAGCAAATCGATCATTCTGCTAAAAATTTCATCTATTTCTATTATTAAAAAGTGATCTTTGCATATCGACATGATGTATACGTGGCACTCCAATGTAATTGTCTGATTACTCTATCAATCATGTCAGTTTTTAATAGTAAAAATGAATAAAAAAATTTAACTTAAAGATTTTAATTTAATATACAAAAATTAATTTACTCTTTTTTTTTTAAGAAAATAAATTGCAATCTATATCTTAATACTTTACTGATGTATTTGATTGTTTGTAGTAATATTTTACTGATGTCTTTATGGCGTAATTCTTTATACAGAGGTATTTTGCCTGCAATAGATCTTTTCGGCGTTGATGCTGCGGTAGGGGTAAGTTTCTTGCCATTACAATGCTATAATTTACTTCACGGGAACCTGATTTTACTATGTATCCTCCTATCGAATTATACTAAAATGCTATTAATCACTATATTATGCTTACAGTATGGATTTAGTCCTTATATTTTAGATTGGTCAATTTTAATATTTATATTTTTTAAGTGGGTCAATATTTTTTAATACAATGCCTACTATCCATAATCTACTCCCTCCAAACCCTTAAATCAGAGAGAAAAACACGTTGAAGTGTGCTTAAATACACGTCTTTATTGTTGTAATATAACTAAGGTTGAACCAGTTAATTTTAATTTCTATACTTTTTTAATTTTTCAAATTTTATTATTGACCCAAATTGTAGCTATTAAATCCAATGAAGTCAAATTCTAATATCAGTCTTGTACTATACGTAAATTATTGATTTAATCTTAGTTCTTCATCGTTTTTAATCTCTATACTTTTTAAATTTTGAAATTTGAATTATAACTCAAACTATAGCTATTAAATTCAATTTTTTAAATATATTACTAAAATAGGAAGCTGAGCTGACATGATGTTACGCCTATAATAAAATTAATGTTGTATAAAAATTTTGAAATAGTATAATTTAATTAATGTTATAATTGTTACAATTTGTGATTGGACTCAAATTCTAATTTTAAAAAGAATAGAAATTAAGAATGACCAAATATAAAATGACTAAAACCAAAACTTATGCATAATATAAGGGCTAATACTAGAATATGACCTTTGCATGTTTCTCCTTCACTAATCATCACATCTCTGTAAAATGCTTGACATGTTCATGCTTTCGACTTGCAGATATTCTACTTTATCGGCTGTGCATTCTTTTTCGTCGAATCATTGCTCAGTCTGTGGGTTATTCAGGTTCAGTAACCCCCCCCCCTTCTTTCATCATCTTTTCCTTTAAAACTACTCCTCTTCTTCGCTTATTCACTCGGTTTTCTCTTTCAAATCCCGCAGCAAGTTTACATGTATTTCCGAGGTAGCGGTAAAGCTGCTGAAATAAAGCGCGAGGCTGTAACCAAATCCATGATGGCAGCACTATGATTCCGATTACAGGTTGACTCAAATCTTTTTCCCCTACCATTCGTTCATTCTTTTTTTCGTTTCTTGCCCTATATTCATTTTCATTGATATGTTCTTTGAACATAATATTTTCTCAATGCATTAATATTGCTTTTTATCTATATTTAATGTCTATATATATATGAATCATATATATGCTTGATCTCTGCTTCTCCCCATAGGATTTGTAGAATTGTAGGTTATATTACTCAAATTTTAGAATTTTTTTTGAGAGTTAGGAGTTATTTGATAAATGCTTGAAAAAATTAAATTAATTTAAAATTAATATTTTTAATGATTTATTTTTTAAAATATGTTTGATAATCTAAAAATAATAATTTGATAGAATTTTTTCTATAAAGTAGTTTGAAAAATGATAAGTAAACTTAATGTAAAACTTTTTCAAATTTTTTATTTTATTTATTTTAATATTATATTATCTTATAAAAACTTAACAATTAAAATTTATTTTTTTAAAATAAAGTAAAATATTTAAAACTAAGAATAAAATATAGAATATAATTTTTTATAGTTTAAAATCTATATTTAACAAATAAAGTAATTATATTTCGTAATTAATTTTGAATAGAATTTTAATTTTATCACGTAAATTTAGTATTTAAATTTTTAATATTTATTTTTCAGTTATTGAATTTATCAAACAATTTTTTTTTTTGGGGTTGTAAAATTGAATAAAAATTAGTAAGTTGCAAGATCATTTGTACGATGAAACAATAATATATTTGATAACTGAATCTTAAGGTCTAAATGTATGTGAAAAAAAAATTAGTTTACTATATATTAAATATGTCACATTTAAGAGGACTAAATTTAGTTCAAACGAAACCATGGTTGGAATCAATTCTATCAATCAGTATATATCGTTTTAATTTTAAATTAGTATCTAGTGAGTTATGTTTTATTTTATTTTATTTTGATCGTTTTGAGGTGTATCGTTTCATTTTAGTCAGTATTAACTTATAATATGTATATCAACTCATATAGACTCATAATATTTTGATATTTTAAAACATTTTTTTATTTTTTTTGTCTTAATCATTTTTGTGTTTATAATTACATCAAACTTTCTATAATTATGATAAACAATAAATAGCTAATGAAACATGTGGGAGTGTTCCTTTTTTCTTCTTCTTTCTTTTCTCAAGTACTCTTCCAAAAATGTGTGAACATGTGAATAAAAATTTGTGCTACCATTGAAAATATATACATATATTCTAGAAATATCCATTATCCATTAATACATTATTAATTCAACACCCTTGCATTACATCACTAAATTAATAACATCCCTTGAATAATATAACACAAATAGAGCTATCAGGGTGGTTGAATGTTGATAGTTGAGATATGTGAGATTCACATTTTAATTATGGACATTTGGCATTTAGCTTTACCTCTTCATTTATTTTTCTTGGTCCAAGATTTGTAAATCATTATCAAATTGTCAATTTTTTTTTAATTTCAATGATCTAAGTAGAAGACATTAATTCTCTCTATATATGCATGTATGTATCAATTATCCAATAACCATTACAAAATTATAGTCAACAATTGTTTCCTATTGTGTTTTTACATTACACAATGTTGATGTAATGGTTATGGCAATTTTATCTATTTTCAAATTTATTTAAAGGTTATTCTTGATAAATATTTGAATTTTCTTTTTAATAAATATGATTATATCGTATAATTTGAATAGAAATTATATACATCAACGAGTGATAATTTAAGTCTAGTTTTAAGTTTGAATATTGTGAATGGAAAAACTAGCATTGAGAGAGCTTTACTCTTATTTACTCATTTGATTCAACTCCACCTTGATTTAATTAGGATCCAATGTGACTATCTAGTGCCAAAAAAATCTAGATCCAAAATGATAATATATGTTGATTTGACGCAACTATTTCATATAATTTTTTTAAAAATATTATTATGACAAAGTTAAATATTTGCTTATAAATCAAAATTTCAATGGATAAATTATACTCAATGTCAGTAAACTATTAGTAAATTTATATTTTGATTACTCAACTTCAAAAGATTGCAAAATGGTCACTAAACTATTTGAATTTTTCATTTAATTTACCTAACTATTTGAAATTTTTTAGTTAATTCATTGAGTTGCTAAGGTTTTTTTTTTAATTTGGCTAGTGAGTTTCAAGTGATGATTCAACGATTGGTACGGTGGATCAATACCCATTAGCTAGTAGAAGAACATACCTCAGATCTAAGTCGATATGATGGTCAATGTTGACCATACAACAACAACTCTAATAGTAAATGACTAAAATAAAACCTTCTGAACAATTCACTAACCAAAATGTGAAATTACTCATAATTTAGTAACCGCAAGTGTAGTTTACCCAATTTTAATTCTCAGCTTTTTAAAATAAAATAAAATTTCTTGATTTTGTCCAACATGAACCGAACTTAAAAAAAAAATTCCAAAAAGTATAGTTGAATGCATATATTATCCAACTTGACTTATTATGTTTGCATGTAGACATATTCAACTTAATTGGCCTCAATTAAATTTGTCGATGTCTAAAAATCAAACTTGTATTTGTCTGGTTACATAAGCCTAATTAATTACGAATAGAAAACTTTAGACAAGTTTTACACATTTGGCTGGCGATTTTCAATTTGTCTGTCGACTTTTGCTTATCCTATTTTTAGAAAAAAAGAAAGGACTAAATTGAAAAAATAAAAAAAATTTCAACATCCGCGGCGTAATTAAACCTTATTTAAAAAGTGAAACGGTGGAACCAACAACTTATTAGTTATATAAATGTACTGTCTTTTCCTATTCTGTCAACATATAGGACCCATATCCAGCTACTGCTTTACACGTGTCAGAAACCCACATGGCCCATTTTTCTCACTTAAACTTCGAACAACTCTTTGAACTTGTATTAACGTAATAAAAGGCTAGATAAATTATTCAATAATTAATGACGAAAAAATAGTGCTAGAAAAGCTTTACTTTATTTAAAGATTCAATTTTATTCGAATTTGGATTCAATCATAACTCATGAAAGTTTGGATTTCTCTATAATTTAAATTTTTTTTCTCTCTTTAAAATTACAACTTAATTTGAATTCGGATTTAATCACAACTCATTAAGGGTGGGTTTGGATGTGCGGTGTGTTTACCTGAGGTTAGTGTAAAAATAGCAATAGCGGTGAGATTAGATACTGTAGCGTGAGACAAAAAGTAAGCTAAACGCACTGCACCGCACCCAATTGCCCATTCAAATCCACCCTAAATTTTGAATTTCCCCCATAATCCGTAAATTAATAATGAAATTACAGATATAATAGACACCACATATTTTTTTATTATAAAAACTCATTCCTATTATTGAGGTACGAGTTTTATACTATTATACAAATTTTTGTTTGTTTATGCTTTGTATTAGTTTGGTTTTTTCTTTTATAGTTGCTCAAACATATAGTTATATTTTTAGATTATATTTTTAATATATATACTTTATTTTTATTAATTTTATTTATTTGTTGATTTATCAATAGTTTAACCATTCAAATCAATTGAATCAGGAATAAACATTAAAATATTGGTAAAACTTTTTTTTGAACACTAATCTGATTAAAAGCTATTATCATATTTATTTATTTTTTTGATATAATGTCTAAAACTACCTATAGTTTCTCCCAAATCCTTAAACAAGAAGATAATGTGCTTCAGCGTACTTAAAGCCACGTCCTCCTATATTAGCAACAATGCCGATGCTAATCGAGCTAATACTCAGCCGAATTGGTAAAACTTTTTTAACTAACTCTTTCCTTATTTAATCAATTAACCTTAAAAAATAGTGATTAAACAATGTTATCTATGATTCACATACTTTCAACTTGAGTTTTTCCAACTCAAAATATTTTTTTTAAGTCGAAATCAATGTATCCACCACATGCAGCAATGATTAATTCTCTCGTCGCTGATACTCTTTAAAGAGATAAACAACTAATCATGAATTTTCTCGCTACTATTGCTTTCCAAAGATACTAGAGGAGCAACCATGGTTGAATCCAATTTAATTATTACATATAGAAAAGTATCTAAAAAAAAAATCTTTCACCCATATACCAAAGTTGCTCGACTTTTAACCCTCAAACATAAATATATATACAACTGAGCCCTTTCATACGATCTCTATCTTTAAAAAACCAAACTCCGACAGTCCTGAGCAGTGTTTTTTTTTTCTAAGTTCCAACTGTTATTCAAAGCACACAGAGCTTTTCATTCACTGCAAAAAAAAAAGCCATGGTGTTCTTTTGTTTCCTCGTTGATCAGACAAAGAAAGTGAGCACTACTAAGCCGGCGGCGGGGATTTGTTCACGGTGTGGCGGAGGAGCACGTGTCGCCGATATGAAAACCTCCACCAGATTTTGTTACGTCCCGTTTTACAAGAAATCTTGGAGAGCCATTATTTGTACATTTTGTGGGGCGATCCTTCGATCTTATCGTTAATTTCATATAAGTCCCTTAATCTCACTGTATCCCCTCCCTTTTTGCTCCTTTTTTCTTTTCTTTTTTTTGTTCATCTTCTTCTTTGGGAAAAATATCTAACAGTTTAAGCTTTAGTTGGAGATGTTCATAATTTTCTATGAACTCTTTTTAACTTATTTATTTCCATGAATTATTTCTTCCTTTAGGTTATCTAATGTACTCCTTTTTTTGGTGATCTTTAAAGATCAGCTTTAAAAAAATGGTGGATATGATAAAGTTAATTTCTTTATTATCTTTAATGTCCGTTTTACGGTTTATGAAAATTAATATTCTCGAGATTCATGGTTGTTCTTTTTAATAAAATCATTTTCAGGTTTGAATGTATATCTCTAAAAGTATAATGTGCCTTAATGTTACAATCAACCAGGGGTTATGATGAGTTAAATGATAGCGAAGGATGGGTTTGTTATAAATTTGTGAAGTATAATACGAAGATTAATTAATACTTAAAATCTAGGTTAAATTCTGTTATATAAGTTGATGTTGAGTTATGTGTAAGTGGTGGATTTTGTTTTTGTATTTTAATTTAATTATTTTTAATTAATGTATTTTTTTATTTTTAAAATTTTAATATGGATCAAATGATAATTATTAAATTTATTAAGTTTATTATTTTTAAAATCTGATGCTTCAAATATATTATCACATGTATAATGTCGTTATTTTTATGTTAAAAAAAACCCTAGTTAATGGATTTAACGTCTCTTGTTTGTGCCAAGGCTGGAAATGAACATGAACTAAATCTACAGTTTTATGCATAGTAAAACACTAATAATAGAACTTAACCAATTCGTACACATGTTCTAATAAACCACACGAGTTAGGTGAAATGGTAATGATCTCTTCTATTTTAATAGTGGTCCAGGGCTCGATCCTCATCCTGGCTATGATAGCAACTACCATCTTAGTAGGTAACATTTGTTGTTGTCTTGGATTTGCAATTTCGTGATATTTCAATTCATATACTATATATTTTTTTATGTGATTGACCAAATACAATATCAACAAAAAGCATTAAATTGCAATTAATAGTGTATTATGTGTAAATTACGAATTTAGCTTATGTTTTTTGATTTGATATTTTTTGTCTTTATATTTTTCAAGTTTTGAAATTTTAATATTGACTCAAACGAATCGTCATTCAATTCATTAACCTAAACGACATAATTTTTTGCGGATCATCATGTAAAAATAGCAAATCGACATGATATTATATATGTAACAACATCTTTGTCACAAAAAAAAAAAGAGAAAAAAACATAATTTATGTTGACACCATTTTTTGGATGAAAACGGGGTCAACTTGGGTTTTGGAAAATGAAAACAAAAATGGGAGTCGCCACCAATCTTTTTTTTATGAGGTGTGATTGGATTACCTCGAAAAATGGTTGTTTTAATAAACGGTTTGCTTTTATTAAAACAACGGTTTTGGTCCACGAAATTTAGAAAACGGGTTCGGGAGTCGGTTACGCACGAGGAAGGATTAGCACCCTCGATACGCCCAAAATTGGTACCTAGTTGATTACTTAATGTCTTAATGTCGAAAATTGAGAATTTAAAAGAATTTTAAAAATACGATCCTTGTATTAAAGTGTTGAAAATTTTGGGAAAAGAGGGGCACGTTCCACGTTAATCGAGAAAGAAAGCATCATATCCAGTAAGTTAGGACACAATGTCTCGAATTCCCGATATGCGAATGAATGTCAAAATTTACTTATTTAAAATATGTTTAATTATCTTGGATTAAAAAAGGGATCATGTCCAGTGAGTTAAGACACGATCTTTTTTTATTCCCGAGATCATTTAAAACTTAAGTTTGAAAAGATTCGTGTAATAAAGTTTAAAAGAATATTCAATTGTTTAAATCAAATGAAGAAATCGCAACCCAATACGTTAGGGCACAATTTCTCAAAATATTAAACATTGAATATTACATGTATTTCAAAAAATCATCATCTCGAGAAAACAACGTGTCACATCCAATGCGTTAGGATA
Source organism: Gossypium hirsutum (assembly GCF_007990345.1). Taxonomy (NCBI): domain Eukaryota; kingdom Viridiplantae; phylum Streptophyta; class Magnoliopsida; order Malvales; family Malvaceae; genus Gossypium; species Gossypium hirsutum. Next base: position 1,169,771 of record NC_053437.1, on the reverse strand, counting down.
CAACATATTGAATTCTCGATAACGAGCTTTTTATCATTTTTTTTAAAAGAATAATCTCGATTATTTAGGTTCAACGAAGAAAATCGGAACCCAATACGTTAGGGCTTGATTCTCTCGAAGATCTAAAACACCGAATATTACTTATTTTTAAAATTTCTTTTTTGAAATCTAAATAAAAAATTTGGTGTAATGGAAATGATGATGATATAAGCAAAATAATACAAACAAAGGCTACTAGGTAAAAATAAATATAGAGACGAACTAATATAATACACAATTATAAGCATATTAAAACATATGTAAATGAAGAAATAAACAAAGAAAATGTATATAACTATAAAAATATAAAATATATATGTGTTATAAAATATGAAAATGTGAGTATTTACATATACATGAGTAGATTATAAAACATAAAAATATATATAATAAAAGTATGTACATTACAAGAACGTGTATATGTACATAAATATGAAAATTTTAAGATAGAACAATGTGCATATATATATATACTTATACAAATTAAAAAAATATGTACATACATATATTATAAAAATTTATTCACATATACATACATGCTTGAAATTGTAAAATAATAACAAGAATATGTATATATAAACATATATGAAACATGAGATGTACGAATGTATGTATATAGATACGGATGGTAGAAATATAGGCATATAAATATAAATACTTAAAATGTATATATAAATACATACATAAATTATAAAATAGATAATATAGTCATGTATATATATTATTAAATATTAGACATATATATGTATATATATATATAGTAAGATTTAAAGTAAGAAGACAATAATAAAAAAAAACATCACATTCAAATGACAAAATAACCAAAAATAAAGAAAAAGGATTAAAATACAATTTAAACTAAATTGACAGGATAAATTTAAAAAAATAAACCAAACGTAGGGACTAATTTCAAAGGCGCGAAAGAAGCTAAGGATTAACTGGGGAAATATCCCGCACCAACCAAACGGCGCCGTTCCAAGGAAGTGCATATACATGGTATGGGGATTAAAATAAAACAAAAGGAAATTTTGCGGCCGAAATTGCAAATAATAAAAGAATTGCGTTGAAAACGCCATAAAGGCGGAGGGGCTTATTTCGCAAATATCCCCTCAAGCCTAAACACGCGGATCCCTTTGCTGGAGTGGGTCGGATTTCGGGCCAGGAGCTAAACGACGCCGTTTTGGCGTTTTAAAGGGGTGAGGAAAACGACGTCGTTTTACTCCCCTATTTAAACCAGTTTTTTTTCAAAAACTTTCATTTTTCTTTCTTCTTCAAAAAAAATCCCACAAAATCCTCTCAACTCTCCCCTTTTCTCTCTGAGCGCCGGCCAAGGGTCCGGCCGAGAGCCACCGCACCGGCCGCCGCCCTCCGGCGCCGGCGCCACCGTGTACGGCGGCGGGGAGACCAAAAGTCTCCCTTTTTCTCTCCGATGACTTTCCTCGGCCTCCTGAGCGCTCCGGTGACGTAAAGAAAAGGGTAATAAGCTTCTTTTTTAATCCTTTTTTTATATATTTTTGTGTAAAAAATGAAAGAAATAAAATTGTAAAAAACAACAGTAACAGTGGAGAGGAAAAAAAGGAAAACCGGTCAGAAATGGGTGTTCAACCTTTTTTATTTCTCTTCTTTGTGGAAAACAGGGGCCCCTCCCCCTTACAATTTTTTTGAATGGCCTTTTATAGCCATTTTTCACAACCAAAATCCCTATTTCCTACTGCTATTGTATCCTTTCTTTTGCAGGTAGAGTAGGTGAGGGTGTCGGTGGCAGGTGCGGCGCGAGTCAGGGGGCAGGTGGCTGAGGTGATTGACAGCGGCGGTAGATGCAAGTGGGGCACTAGGGTTTCAGTCTCTGAAACCCTAGTCTGATGTGGGCTTGTCCATTGGGCTCGGGTATTGGGCCGTTCGGGTTTTTGGGCTCCGGGTTAGGCTAGTTGGGTTGGTGGGTTAGTTTAATTTGGTTTGGTTTTTTTGTTTTTTGTAATTGGGCCCCAGGCTAAAATTGGGCTTGTACAATTTAATTTGACGAATTTAACTCCTATCATTTGACCAATACTAAAATTTTGAAACATATAAAGACTAATTAAATTAGAGTGCAAGGATTAAATTTATAATTTACACAGAAACAGGGACTAATAGCAATTTTGACCATTTTTAACCTAACCCTTTTCATCTCAAAATTTTATCTTTTTCCTAGCTGTTGAAGCAGTAAATATAGCAATTAAAGCTGTAGTAAATTAAATATGGTGCAGGAGAAAAGCAACAGAAATAATTAAATATATATATAAGAAAAACTCAAAAATAAAATCTATATCGTACGAAATGGAAATAAATACGTTAAATTTAAGTGAGAAGGAAAAAAAGTACATCCATGTATGTTGAAATATACAGCTAATGACAGTGCCACAATGTGTAATTTACAGCTTTCAGATCATTTATTGGGATGGCTTTGGGCACCCCCTCCCCATTTATTTGGCTTGCAAGTCCTAGGTGAATCCTTAACCATTAAAATATATTTTTACCATTTATTTAATTTATGATTTCACCACTTTTAAAAGGAATTGACGATTTTATTTTTTATTTTTTAGAGGGTTAAAGTGAAATTTTACCGTATATTAATTTAGATTTTCATTTTAAGAAGGGACTAAATTGAATGTTTTTCCTTTTTGGTCTTGGCTACCTTTCCCTCAAATTCGTCTTTGCTTAAGGGCCCATTTGGATGGACGGTGTGTTTACCTGAGACTAATGTAGAAACAGTGCTGGCGGTGAGATTGAATATTGTAGTATGAGACAAAAAGGAAATCTAAGTGTACCGCACTGCAGGTAAACATACATCCAAAAGGGTCCTAAGTCGATACTTGGCATAAACCATTGACATTTGCAAAGTAATGTTGATGCGAAGGGTCACTTACTTGGCCTTAGCTTCGGTGGCGATGAAAACATCGTTGCTAACTCGAAACAATATATGTGAGAAAAAACCCCAAAAAAAAACAGATAAAAAATAGTCGTCATGGAAACACCAAAGACCACAAACCATTAAAACAAACCCCAAACTAAAATCTATTTTTTTAAAATAAATCATCTTGTGCCAAAAAAAGAAATTATCAATGAATAATGATAGACTTATCCATAAATTGAACTGTCTGCTTGAAATACGAGGAATTATATAAAAGAAAATCCAAAAAATAAACTTTAAACTTATTTTCTATTCGGGCCAGATATTGAGTCAAATTTTAGGCCCAAACCCAGCACATCCACAACTTACATTTCAAGAGTGTTGTTGCTCATACTGTCTAAGTGTTAGATTTCAACCTTTTTATTAGTGTTTGTATTTTAACCTTTATTATTTTCATAGTAAATAAATGAAGACGTGTGCTTAGTTTTTTTTCTTTATAATCATTGTATAAATTGGCTGCTCGAATTACCTTATTGAAAAATAGGCCGAACTCGAATAAAAAAAATATTTATAAACAATTTATTTAGATTCGATTCGACCCACAAATAAATCTAATTAATAAACAGGACAACAAGGGCGGCAAAAATGGGTGGTGGTCGACTTTCCAATATCTTGGGCCACCAAAGCATCATCGACGCAATGAAGAACAATTTATGATGAACCCACATCATGGATCCATAGCTTCAATCAAATTGAGTAGACGAAATAGAGCCTAATAGGAAGCTCTCATTGCAAATGTTGAGTTGAGATTGCAACTTTTCACTCTAACATCGATAGTATCCTCCCGGGAGGATATAAACATGGTTACAGTTTGACCCGGGATTTTTAAACGTTTGAGTTGGAATTTAATGTCTAAATTAATAACGAACCTTATAGGTTAAAGATCGAGTCTCAAAAAGATTATTGAATCAATTATCAAGCAATCTCAAGTATGCATCTCTCCCTTGTATTAAAAGATTCATTCGTAAATTATAACTAAATTTCGTAAATAAAATTCTTTAATTTATTCCAATTTTACATATCTTATTTTCAAGTCAAAATTTGGGTGTACACGCACAAACGAAATTACGGTTACAATCAATATTTTTGTATGAAATTAAACTAATAATTAAAATATATTCCAACTTAAATTAAAATGAAATCTAAACAAAACATACACATAATAAAATATAAATTAAAAATTTGTACATAATATTTATACATAATGAGACTCGACCTTAAATGCTCGGGATAATTAACTCAAATTCTTATATATATATATGTATGTATATATGCAAATTCATGCCAATGCATACTATGGTTGGTGCAGTCAAGTTTTGTTCTTGGGCCTCACTTGAATAAACAAAGAAAAACTGTTAATAAATCAATGGAGTCAATTTGGATCATATTAATTTGAATTTTAAAATTTTGATCTAGTTTTGAGTTATTCTAGTTGTTAGTTGGGTTTATAGTTCATTTTAATTTCGAGGTTATTTAGAGTTTAGATTTAGAATTTGCGAAGTAATTTCGGTTTCAGTTCATTTTGACTCGGATAATTTTTTAATTTATGTTAAATAAATTTGAACTATTGATTTTTTTTACGATTAAATCAAATCAAATTAAATTCATATTAATTGGATTGAATTTAGGGTTCGAGTTAACATTGACAAATTTAAATCGAGTGTTAAAGAAAAAAATGGATTCCTCGATTTAAGATTTAACATATTTTGATAGAGTTTGATGTAATGAGTTGAGTGACATCAATTCAGTATTTTAATTATTTAGGTGTTTGAATTCTTAAAAAGTTATAGACCCGATAGAGTTGAATCTAGAATTTTTTAAAAGAGGGATCGAAGTTAAATTATAAATTTTTAAGAGGTCAAAATATAATTCTATAAGGTTGTATTAATTTATGATTTCATCATTTTCATAAAGGACTAGACAATTCTTTTTTCATTATTGAGAAGTTAAAGTGCAATTTTACCATTTATAAATTTATAACTATTATTAATAAGCAATTAAAAATTATTAAACCTTTTCAAATTTTTAAAAGAACAATTAATTTAAATATCATTATTTCTCATAAAAATTTATATAAAAAATATTTTGACCCTCATCATGGATATCATGCATTTTAATAGTTACAATATAATATAATTTATATAAAATTTAACATTTAATCTCATTTTTCTTTTCATTTTAGATTAATGTAATGTTTATATCATAATTTTTTTAAAGAAATTAAAAAACTTAATTTCAAATGATTATATCTCATTTTTATCACATATTTATTATATTTTAAATTTATTTAATATTAAAACTATTTAAAAAATTTATTAAATAACAAAAAATTGTTCAAAACCAAAAGAGGATAAAAACATGGCCCGCACTCAACGGTGTTTTGTAAGAAAACAGCGTTTTTTGGGACCGACAAACGTCTTTTTAAGGTCTTAATAATCCCCACTCGCAAATAGCCGCGTTATCTGGTTATTAGTAGGGGTGAGTATTCGATCGAATCGAATCGAAAATTTTTGAGTTAATTGAGTTTTCGAATATCATTTTATTATCCTAACTTTATTTGAAGTTTTTTCGAATCGAGTCGAGTGAGATGAAATTCGAATCGAATCGAATCGAATACATTTGTTCGAGTTAAATTTTAAAAAATAATTTTGGGTCCTTGTAACCATTGTCACCCATCATAATAAAATTTGTCCACATTAATCAAATTTTTTATTAACTTTCATCACTTCATAATTTATTTATTAATTTTTTATATACTGGTTAGCTTTTTTGCTTGCTTAGTTGTTTCAATTATCTTCAGATTATTGTCACTATGTATTTTAGAATTAAAAAATATATTAAATGTAAAAATATGATTTTTTAATAAAATTTATTTTAAAAATAAAAAGTGAAATTGATACCAATATAAAATTTTAACACGAATATTTTATGGCATAATTAATAATTCAATTTTAATATAAATATTCAATATGACTAAATAATTCAATAATATAAATAATATAAAATGTGAAATTTAATTTAATAATATAAATAGTAGATATAAATAAAATTATTACTATTTATGTTTAGTGATTTTTTTGGATAATTTTGATTTTTTATTTGAGAGTAAAGGGTGAGAAGTAAAAGTTTAGGGGAAAAATAAAAAGTTTTGGGGAATAAAAGTTTGAGGGAAAGTAAATAGAGAGAGTAAAATTTTGGAGTGAAAATATTAAAAAAAAAATTTGGAGGGGGGAGGGTTTGGGATAGATGAGAGGTGGGATGGGAAGGGAATAAAAGTTTTAGGGGAAAAGTGGGAGGGAGTAAAAATTTTGGGGGAAAATAAAAGGTTTTGAGGGTTTTTGGGAGTAAAATTTTGAGAAAAAATAAATGGGAGAGTAAAATTTTGGTGGGAAATGGATTTTGGGTAGATTGGGGGGTTGGGAGGGGAGGGGAGTAAAAGTTTTGGGGGGAAAGTGAGAAGGAGTAAAAGTTTTAAGGGAAAAGTAAAAAGGTTTAGGAGTTTGGGGTAAAAATGTAAAATATTATAGTGTGATATTCGAATTATTCGAGTTATTCGAATTCGAAAACTCAACTCGATTCGAACTCGAAATTCAAAAAAAAAATTCGAGTTGATTCGAATAACTCGATTCGTTTAACTCGAAATTCAAATTTTTTTTCGATTTTTTCGAGTCGAATCGAGTTTTGCTCACCTCTAATTATTAGTTCGAAAGTTGTTGAAAATTGCAACACACGCGCAATAGAAAAGCGTACAAGAGCGGTATATGCGAATAATCTTTACTTTAATTAACTAAAGCATTAAATCCATGTTTTTTTGCCATCAATTAAAGAAGAAGTATCAAATCAAAGGTAAAGTAATGAAAATAGGATTATTTGCATCTAAGTCTTTAAACTATCGCTTAAATTTTAAATTGGTCTCTACCTTTCAAATTATTTTAAGTGAGTACTCAAAGTATTAACATAAAACTAATTAGTTTTTTTTTTGTTAATTTAACTGTCAATTATGTTTCTTTAATTACGATGTGAAGCATATTTTAAACACGTTAGATCAATTTGTGAACACATGTACTTACCACACTAGTACTTAAAAGGGTTATTTTTTTAACATGTTAGATCTAAAGTATTTTTCTATTAGTTACGAATGTGTTTATAATTTGATCATGTGTTTTATATATACATCACATCAATTTTGAGTCGATATTTAATATCTAAACTAACAGCTACATTGACAGAATGATGTGATTGATACAAATGATACTTTGGGACTCAATTATAATGTTTTGATGTTTGAGACAAAATTAGAATCTAGATTGTAATTTGAGAGAATCCAGTGGAATTAATCCTTTAAAATATTAATTTATATTTCTCATTAGCGTTAGGATACCATTTGGCACTTGAGTTTAATTTTGATATCCAATTTGATAATTGAGGTTTTTTGTTTTAAAATGGTACACGAGTTTGACTTCTATATTCAATTTGGTATCTAGATCAAACGACATCGTGTAGTCTAATGAATATTTGACACTTTAAATTGAAAAAGAAGAAGCTCAAGTAACAGTTTGAAAAATGAGTCCAAACTCAGATACTCAATTAAAAAAAACACACTTAAGTAACGGGTTGAACATTGAAAATTAAACTCGAGTGCTTATTTGAGACAAGAAAAAAGAATAAGTATCAAATTGACAGAAACTCAGTACTAATTTAAACATTAAAACTAAACTTAGTTACTAAACTCGGACAATAATTTTATATTAAATTGAACATTAAAACCATGATATATAACATTAACCCTTCACCTTATATCAATCAAATTTCATTATCCGTTGAAGTAAAAAAATTGAATTCTTCTGTTCCTCATTGAATGCATTTCATTTTTCGTTTTCTGTACATTTTTGTATCAATTTAAAGCTTTCACTACCTCTCACGACGTGTGTTTTAAGTATCTGATAGCTTACATTCTAAGTGTATTATTTTCAAAATTTTCATTATCAAATTTCTGGGTTTAATTGGTAATCAGATCTAGTGCCAAAAACCAAATCCATCTGTTCAAACTTTTTTCTTGATTTAAATTTTTTTTTTTGGAGATGTCGGTTACTATTCCATGCTGTATTTGCTTGTAAATTAGCTTCTTTGACCAAACTTTTACTTGAAGTTCGATTATGGAATTTGGGGTTTTTGCTTAAAACCCTTTTTTATTCTGAATTTAGGGTTCTTTAGCTAACATTTTGATTACCCCAAAATGAAAAAACTATATAAGAAACTAGTTTTTATGAGAAACCCGTTGTCAAGGCATTCAAACAGAGTGTTCAATGATAGCAAATGGATAATCCCATTTCTTGCCAGCTTACTTGTGTCAATTACATTGATTTTCTCTGCCATTTTTGGGTTTTTCAAAGCTCCTTATGATAGATATCATCATCAGTTACCGTTTGACATTATTTCCTTTGCTAAAACAGAGGTTTCTAATGGGTACTTTGTAGAATCTAGTTTAAACAAAGTATTGAACACCAATAGTTCTTCTTTTGAACCACCTAGGCTAGCTTATCTTATTTCAGGGACTAAAGGGGATAGTCATAGAATGATGAGGACCTTACAGGTTATTTATCATCCTAGGAATCAATATGTTTTGCATTTAGACCTCGAGGCTCCGCCGAGGGAACGGCTGGAGTTGGCGAATGCGGTGAAGAACAATCCGCCATTCGCTGTAGTTGAAAATGTACGTGTAATGGCACAGTCGAATTTGGTTACTTATAAAGGTCCGACAATGATCGCTTCGACCCTTCAAGCGATCGCGATTTTGTTGAAGGAGAGCTTGGATTGGGATTGGTTTATCAATTTGAGTGCCTCGGATTATCCGCTTGTGACTCAAGATGGTTTGTATCATTTTCATTATCAATGCTATGTTTGATCTTATGGTTATCTATAGGTTTAATGTAAATGCGTGTTGCTATGCTTGTAGATGAATATTGGTATGGTTTAGAGCAGTTTGAATATCAATAAGGTTGATTATGCATGCTTGTTTCTGGATTCTATAGAAGTTATAACACGACATTTATACCTTCATGTATATGTATATGTATATGTATATGTATATGTATATGTATATGTACTGTTTAGAGCAGTTTGAATATCAATAAGGTTGATTGTGCATGCTTGTTTCCGGATTCTATGGGAGAAGTTATAACATGGCATTGATAGTTCGGAGTAAGATTTTAAGTAGTGTGGAAATTTGTAGCTTATGCTCTAATGAATATTATTCCAAGGGTGTTCAATCGATTGTCTAATAAATTTTGGATTTCAATGGAACTTTTAGATCCATCCCTTGATATGTTTTTAATAGCAAAGAAGAAAAAGGGTTTTTATCGTTTCCTTCGATGTTCACTCTTTGTTAATAAGACTACCGGTTGTATCTTGTATGCAAATTCTGATTGGAGATAAAATATTTATTTGTCCAATGTGGCTTCTGTAGTTCTGCTTAATCAACGTAATCAAATGATATATATACATATATTAATTCTGTATGCATCATAGGCTATGTCTTTGGATATTAAGTTTCATTGGTATATTCCCTTTTCAATATTATGATAAGCATGTCTTGTTGATTTGTGGATTGGTTTTCGAAATTTAGAGGTCTGTTAAAATGGGTTCATTTTTTTTCGCCCTGTTTGCTGAAGGATAGCCGGTATGTGTTTCGGTTTTGCAGATCTGTTGCATGTTTTCTCCAATTTGTCAAGACATCTCAATTTCATCGAACATATGCAGATTACTGGTTGGAAATTGTAAGATGAATACCTAGTGTACTCGCTACTCATTAATTTCTTCTATGCCATAGTGTCCCTAGTTTCCATGTTTAATTATGTGGTTTCACAGGAACCAGAGGGCCAGACCGATTGTTGTTGATCCCGGCCTTTACTTGTCCAAAAAATCTGATATTGCTTGGACCACACAACGTCGGTCACTGCCCACGTCTTTCAAGTTGTTTACAGGTTGGTTATCTTTTCTACTTTGTTAAGCACACCGTACCCAAGGTTTTCTCTAATCATGGGTAGATCGCTTGCTTGCCACTTTTTGTTTTCTTAAGGGTCATAATGTATTTATAGGTAAAAGTACAATAGAGACCTTTGTACTAGGAGTCAGATTGTATTTTGCCCTCTCTGCTTAAAAATGGTCAAATTATTCCTTGTACGTTACATTAAGGAGCAAATTTGTCCTTTTTGTTAAAACTTCATTCATTTCTATTGTTAAAAACTGACATAGTTGATGGAATAACTAGATAGTAACACATGGCATGCGACGTACAAGGATCGGTTTTTAATTGTGAAAATAGATGAAATTTTTAATAAAATGACCTGTTTGCACTTTGATTTAATGTAAAAGGACTAATTTGCTATTTTTTTAGTTGAGGGGGCAATGCGATCCGCATGGGTTCATATTAATGGGTGTTATCCCGAAATCCCGAACGTAATGCATTTATGTTGATTGGTTGTTTCCATGTTCGTTTTCCATTTTTCCATTCAGGTTCCGCATGGGTAGCACTTACACGAACCTTTGCCGAGTATTGTATATGGGGATGGGATAACTTCCCACGAACCATCCTAATTTATTACACGAACTTCATTTCCTCCCCGGAAGGCTATTTCCACACTGTTATTTGCAACACCAATGAATTCCACAGCACTGCGATAAGCCATGATCTCCACTACATAGCTTGGGACACCCCTCCGAAGCAACATCCGATCTCATTGTCGATGAAAGACTTCGACAAAATGGTAAAAAGCAATGCACCCTTTGCTCGGAAGTTCCATAAGAACGACCCAGTCTTGGATAAAATCGATAAAGAGCTTCTGGGTCGCACAGGCCGTTTTGCACCCGGAGCATGGTGTATTGGTAGTTCAGAAGGTGGAGCTGACCCGTGTTCTGTACGAGGCGATGATTCTGTGTTTAGGCCAGGCCCCGGTGCTGAGAGGCTGCAACGGCTCGTAAACACACTACTATCGGAAGAATTCCGGAAAAAGCAGTGTTCATGATAGTGGTTTAGAGTTAGATCAGATAAACCCCGAAGTGTAAATGACTATATATACATACATATACATCATACTTCATAGATCACATAATTTCTATAAGGCTGGTGGGATTTTGTTTGGTGACATACAAAAATGAATGATCAATTGTTATGACG